>NW_027478167.1:14105000-14210529 GCF_051020975.1 Osmia lignaria lignaria
GTGCAACTAGACAGAAGCAGTACTTTTGGTTATTTTGGATGTCTTTATTTCTTTATTTTGGACTTTGAGTTGATTCTGAGTACATTATTTTATATCCATATGTTATGTTTAATCGGAGTTTAAAATATGTTATGTTTTGTTTAAGTGTATGATGATCTACAAGCTAGGAAAAGAGGTTTATTTAGTGGTATATGATTACAAAGAGGCTATAAAGTTTAGTTGTTGTTAGTTTTTAGTTTTAGAGCTTAGAGTAGCGCAAGGCTGCAATAACAGAGGCTTTAGACTTTAGTTTTTAGTTTTAGTGATTAATAGATGAGGTAAGTCAGAGGAAAAGGATAAGGTAAAGAAGCAAAGGTCTAGTGTATATAGGGATAGCAAAAGGCACATAGATATCAACACAGGATAGGCGAGGAAGGCGTTAAATGAAGACCTTATTTTATTTTTATATTAATATATTTTTATATCATATTATATATTTTTATATATTTCTAGTTTTGTTTATGTTTGTATATATTGGATAAGTAAAAGAGAGGTGGAAGAAAGATTGTAGAGAGAAGGGGTGGAAAAAAAAAATGTAACAGGTGCGGGTACGCTCCTGAGAAAAGCGCCACATAATCCCGCAAGGGGAATGGATAAATAAATACAATAATTGTGACCCGTTAAACGTGGGTGCACTCTATACATTGTTTCAATTACAATAAGCCGCGGGACAGTTCAAATGCGTTTCTTTAACAACACTTTACGCTGGGCGCCAGCCACGTCTCGTGGCAATCAAAACCGAAAGGAGAAGGGGTTGAATTGGGGGTCGTTACAGGGGAGGGGACTCGTGACACTTACGTCCGTACAATATTTCGCGGGGGAGTGCACAGGGAGGACTATTTAGGGCAGGGAGTGGTCTCAGGGTAGGAGAAGGGGGTTCCCAGGACGTTCGTTACGTTACGCGTGGAAGCCGACAAAATCTCAAAATAGGGGGCTCGCAAAGAAAGACAGGGAAGGTGTTCGTTGCCAATTCTCAAACAATACCAATGTACAATTTAGGTAATTCGAGGGACTCACCAAACTTCACACTCACTCTCGTACTCGCAAACTCCGCAAATCGCTTTTCCAAAAGTCTCTCTCAAAATCTTTACTTAACGATAGCCTAGAGCTCAATGACGGCTCGTTGTCGCCGCTGCGACGACGAGACCGCCGTGGTAAAATTTTGGGGAGGGGATGGGTCTAGGAAGGGGCCTCTTTCGGCTGCGGGATAGATCGATAATCGATTGTCGATATGCCGGTGATCGGGTCGATGGGGCTGGCGGATATCCTGTGATGACGAGTGGGCTGAGGTCTTCGGGCTCGGCGACAGATGGCTCCGGGTGGACGTTTTAACATCATTTGGGCAGCTTCGTCAATTTCCCCCGAAGTCCCACGTCGCTGCTTTTCCTTGGAAAGGGTTAGGGGTTTGTTGCCGGCCTCGTAGCTCCTTCTGGAAGTATTCCATGTGGATTTTCCGTCGCCTCCATCGGCCCGACACAGGTGGGCAGGGAAAAGGGATTAGATGAGGGAAGCGCTAAGGGTTATCTTTAGGTGGGAATGTGAGTTGGGAGGAGCGCAGCGATTGTAACTTGGGGCACGGGTGTCACCACGTTACATAATATAATAATGACAACAATTTATATCCAAACCAACGGGAAAAACCGAAAAACCTGAAAAAAAATTCCTTAAACCACTTAAGTTATTAAGTGATTAAGCGAGAACATTTTAAGTGCTTTAAGGAATTTTTTTCGGGTTTTTCGATTTTTGCCGTCGGTTTATATATAAAAGACACCTGATTCCAAATTTTCATGATTCTAGCTTTTTTGGAAGTGGATTAGAATTAACATGATCCTCCTTCTATTATATATTTTCCAAGAATTATGCGTTTTTGGCATATTTATATCTTAGGTTCCAGGCTAGGTAAAAAGTTGTCTTTTACATGAGAGTTAGTTGACATTATATCTAGCTCACATACAAATTTTGGTTGACCTCGGTTACCGGGGAGAGAGGCAATGGCGGTGCAAATATGGCTAAAAAGCGCTTAACTCTGGTACGAGATATACTACTCGGCAGCTTAGAAGGGGCGGGCGGGGAACTTGGTTCGCGCGCTGCTACGCGCGTTGATTATAAAATTGTTCGGAAAAGTTGAATGGTCACAGCGGACAGAAACGAAACACGAGCCTTTTGTAACAATTAACAATATATTTAACACAACAAGAATGTACAAAAGAAGAAATATATACAACAGGTGAGGCACAAATCACTAGCGTTCACGCGAGAGTTCAATACAACGAGTACACAGAGTTATTAAGCGAATAAACTGACGTATTATTAATAAACATATACTAAAGCCTGGACAAAATTATATGAGTCGCGGCGCGGACTGAAATTCACACGTCGCGTGGTCAGAATTGCGTCTAGCGAAAGATAAAGCGCGTGGACGGCGAAGCAGGTGGTTTCGCATTGATCGATCATCCAAGAAGAATGCAAATCGATCATGGCGTCGATCGTGCCGGTTACGGCGTGGAGAGGGGACCGCGTTGACAAAGAGGGCCCGAGAGGTGCTGCCGCTATTGGTAACGACGTACCAACGAAATACTTTCGTTGCCAACTTCGTCTGGTCTGCGATGATTTGGGGAATTTTGCCAACAAAAATAAAAATATTAAAATATAATGAGATACATATAATATTGAAAAAAATAAGATATACAGAATATTGAAAAGTATAAAATATATAAAATATGGGATTGTATAGAATATATAAAATGTTGAAAAGTATAAAGTATATATAAAATAACTTTTAACAAAAGAAAATCCGACTTCGAAATGCACTAAAAAGTGTAAAATAATAATTTCTACTTCATTTATATCTGTATTCCACAGCTATTAATAAAATCTACTTAATCGTTAAATAGGATCCTAAATACATTTCAACCTTTTCGGAGGCGGCGTAAAATTAAAAACTTTTCTTCTACTAGGAAGATCCTAGTTCAGCGTCGGCAACCAGTGATAAATGACCTATTTGATAATTTCAAGTAAACAATATTCAACGGGAATCAACATACCCATTGCAGATTAACTGTACTGCAGTTCACGAGGGACCATACTTAACTCGCGCAGCTTACTAGGTCTAGGGACACTTTTAATAACGTGTGTGATTCCCCTCTACAGCTTGCTTCTTACTTGACGATCATATAATTTTTTCTTTGAAAAATAATAGGAATTTCATTGTATCGTGTATCTTTACCATGTCATCATCGCTTATCAGTTATCGTACGTCATATATTTCTGTCCACCATTTATATGATCGCAAAGTAAGAAGCAAGCTGTAGAGGGGAATCACAATTGTTATTAAAATTCTCCCTAGACCTAGTGAGCTGTGCGCATTAAATATGGTCTCTCGTGAAATGCAGAATACACGTACTGTACGCGTCCACTAAGTTGAGACTCCTAATGAATCGGGTCTGATTGGTCGAAGCTAGATGGGCCAGGCTAGACACGCACACTTATATAGTTGAGCCACACGCATTCTCGCTATTCGCTTCCTAGGTTACAACTACTAATACAAATGAAGTGTGACGTGTGACAGAGAAAAAGAACTGTACGGGTCGAAATGAAGTGAGACGAAGCGAAGCAGCTCTTGCATTGGCGTAGATGTTGGCTCTTGGATAGACGTTAGCTGTTGGGTAGACGTTGAAAATTTTAAATCGTCGCTGAGTGTCTACCTACTAACATATTAACCTCATATTTTAGTAATTAATATAAAACATTAACATTAACATTAATAATGAAATAACTCACATTTTCTTACTTTATAAGTCTTCCACAATTTTGTTGTTGTTAATTCTTACAGCTCTTGCCGTTCCTCTTGCCGTTCCTCTTGCTGTTTCTCTTGCTTTCCCTTGCTGTATATGAATACATTGTAATTATATATTTTATCTTGCATAAAGACAAATACTTTATTCAATATGGAACGAATTAATTTTTAAATTATTTTACCTTATTGTTAAGGTTATAAATTAATACTACAATTAGGTTAAGATTTAATTTTATTCATTAATTTCGCTTAGTTTAAGAATCCCGCTCGACAAATTAACTCGTCCGTTAATGACGTCACAATCCTTCGATCCTGGCGCCACGCGTGATCGCGGTGCCTGTAGGTGATCGATAGATCACGTCTGTTCAAAACATCGAACGCAATACACGTGTCTCTCTTAATTCAAACCACGCGCTTATTGCTTGCACAAATACTCAACTACATATTCGCTTCGCCTTCAACGTATCGCCGGGAAGTTAAACGTTTATCGAAACTTCAATCGCGGAAGCGGAGTTAATAAAAGTGAGTTCTGTTATCATTGAGTGACGAATTTTGATTCTTTATTAAACTACCTTTTCCACAATCTTCCTGCATATCCTTGTCAGGATAGTTCCGGCGAAATTTAAAATAGCGTTACGCTCAAAACATTGGTCCTTCGAGCCGGATTGCAGTGAATTGTGGAGAAAAAGAAGACAATTCGGTGTTAAATATCGGTGACTAAGCCGTTGAACATTCAAAGTCAAAGGACAAAAACACGTGAACGCTCATCATGGGTGACCTTAAAACGCTGCTACATCAACAAACCGAAGCCGCTCGTGTTGTCGAGCGTACCCTCGACAATTTCAAAAAGATGGGCAAAAACAAGTGGACGGTTGCCGTCGTTCGAAATCGACTGGAACGGCTTAGTGAATCCTTTGCCGAGTGCAAAACTTTACATAAAGAAATTAGCGCTGCCGCAACGGATGCTGAGCGCGCCAGCTTGGATTATTTCACGAAGGAGCGCTTCATGGTTTTGCACGAGATCTATCTGGACACGTCGGACTTCATGGCGGAAATTCTTTCCAAGTTGGAGGCTGCTGGCTCTTCCGGTAATTCAACGATTCGTCCAGCGGATGAAGCTGTCCATCAATCCAGTAACATTGTGGATCGGTTGCCTCCTCTTCATCTGCCGCAATTCTCCGGATCCATCAGTGAGTGGGAGAGCTTCCGAGATCGTTTCTCAGCCATGATCATCGCACGCCAAGGTCTGTCAAACGTTTCTAGATTTCAATATTTGTTATCATGTCTACAAGGAGAAGCGGCGGATCTTGTTACGAACATTGCGATAACCGAGGCGGGATTTCAACTCGCGTGGGATCGTTTGGTCGGGCGCTACGAAAACACGCGACTATTAGTTACAACACATGTAAATACTTTGTACGACCTACCACAAGTTGGTTCCGAGTCGGCCGAGCAACTTCGACACCTTCGCGACAAAGTCAATATGGCAGTTAACGTTTTAAAAAATCTCAAACGTCCCGTCGACACGTGGGACGATCTGCTCGTGTTCTTTGTAACAAAAAAATTAGATTCGGCATCGCGAAAGGCTTGGGAGTTGCAACTGGGCAACGATACTCAATGCCCGAAATTTAGCGTGCTGGATACCTTTTTACAATCGCGAATACGCGCTTTGCAATCTATCGGATCATCCACGTCAGGATCGACTGCTCGAAACGCCGAAATGTCAACAACGAAATCGAATCGTTCACGCGCCGCGTCATTACACGGAGCCGCTATTGCGAAAGGTACTTGCGAATTATGTAAATCAAATCATACGCTCGGACAATGCACGTCGTTTAAAACCAAATCCGCAGTACAACGTTTCGAATTCGTAAAAAAGACAAACCGATGCGTAAATTGTTTAAGCCCGAACCACGCTACACGGAAATGCACGAGCTTGCATGGTTGTACCATTTGTAAGAAACGTCATCATACCTTGTTGCACTTTGACGAGTCGACGGCGTCAACAAACGAGACGACTTCGTCACAAAACGGTGCGTCATCGTCCAGTAATGCCGATGATCCTGCAACGACGACCTTCACGTCTTGTTCTGTACCGCGAATTACGGCTACGCAACAAGTCCTGCTTGCAACTGCACGAATCGAACTGCGATCGCCATCGGGTCGTTCAGAGAAGATTCGCGTGCTTCTCGATCAGGGTTCAGTCGTTTCTATAATTTCAGAGAATCTGACGCAACGATTACGAATTCCGCGTTCGCGCGTCTCAGCCTGTATTACCGGCATCGGTAACACTGCCATCTCTTGTCGTTCATTGGCAACATTCACTATCGCTTCATGTAAGTCTGAGTCCGTATACTTCATGACCGCTTATGTTCTACGTTCTTTGTCGAGCTATACACCAAACCGCGTCACAGCTGACGTCAAGCTCTCTCACATTCGCGATCTTGATTTAGCTGATGAAAATCCTTTTAGCTCGGATCCTATTGAAATGATTATTGGCGCTGATCAGTACGGCTTATTCCTATTGGATGGTTTACGAAAGGGTACGACTAAAGAACCTACTGCCCAAAATACCACATTGGGATGGATTCTGTCCGGTCCCGTTCCATCATCATCATCCATTTCTTCCGCTTCCACTGCGACTTTTCACTATAACGTTTCGTCGAACTTAGACATTGAACTTCGACGATTCTGGGAGATCGAGGAGCTGCCGTCCGTCACGCGTCTCTCTCCTTCCGAACAGCAATGCGAAGAGCATTTTCAGCGCTCGCATACTCGAGCTCCTAATGGGCAATATATAGTGCGACTTCCGTTTGTCGAAGGACCTCCCATTGATATAGGGCCTTCACTGTCCGTAGCGATCACTATGTTTCTGCGGCAGGAAAATCGTCTCCGACGAAACGCGGAACACCTCACTGAATTTTCGAAGTTCTTGCACGAATATGAGGCACTGGGTCATATGGTAGAAGTCACAGATTCTTCGTCGGTTTCATCCGCTCAAACCGTGTACATCCCGTATCACGCGGTCATTCGTGAACATAGCACAACTACGCGTCTTCGAGTTGTTTTCAATGCGTCTGCGAAAACGGCAAACGGTAAATCTTTGAACGATCACTTATTAATCGGTCCGAAATTACAAATCGACTTACCCGCCGTGATGCTTCGATGGCGTCTTTATCAATACGTCTTCATAGCAGACATAGCAAAGATGTACCGTCAAATCCTTGTTAATTCCAAGGACGTTGATTATCAACGGATTCTGTGGCGATCTTCACCGTCGGATCCACTGCGCCATTTTCAGCTCTTGACCGTTACATATGGTACTGGGCCCGCGCCTTATCTCACGTTACGCGTTTTGCAACAGCTTGCAAAAGACGAAGGAGCGAAGTATCCTCTTGCGTTGGCAGTTTTTCGGGATCAAATTTACGTTGATGACTGCGCGTTCGGTGCAGACAATCCACAACTAGCGCGTCAAACTCGCGACCACGTGATATGTCTGTTACAAAGGGGCGGCTTCACTTTGCGAAAATGGGCTAGTAATTGTCCCGAATTAATTGCAGATATTGATCCTTCCGATCACGGTCACGCTACAAGTAAACCACTGCTGCCCGATGAAAATTTAAAAGTCCTCGGTATCAATTGGAATCCAGAAGCAGACGCGTTCCGTTTCGATATCACCATAAACACTTCTCTTCCGACAACGAAAAGGGAAATTCTCTCGACCATCGCGAAATTGTATGATCCGCTCGGATGGGCGGCTCCCATCGTCATTGTCGCTAAAATTTTGATGCAGCAATTATGGTTGCAGAAGTGTGAATGGGACGATCCCATTCCAACCAAGCTTCAGCACACGTGGAAAACTTATTACACCGAGCTTCCTCTTCTTCGTTTCATGAATCTCCCTCGTTGGATAGCACACGAAACGCGGATCCCGAAAATAGAGCTGCACGGTTTCGCGGATGCTTCTCAACACGCCTATGCGGCAGTAGTTTATTCTCGCGTTCCCACTAACAATGGCGATGTCGTCGTTTCGCTGCTCGCAGCAAAATATAAAGTAGCTCCGCTTAAATCGCTAACTATTCCGCGACTTGAATTATGTGGAGCTTTGCTTCTCGCTCGACTGATGGCGTTCATACGAACATCTTTCGGCAATATCCAGTGCGAATTGCATGGGTGGACGGATTCCACTATTACTCTCGCTTGGGTTCATCAACTTGCTTCTAGATGGAAAACATTTATCGCGAACCGCGTATCGGAAATTCACGAGCTTATGCCAAAATGTCAATGGCATCACGTCCAGTCAGAGGACAACCCAGCTGATTGCGCTTCTCGGGGAATGAGCGTCCCGTTGCTTATAAACCACTCATTATGGTGGTCCGGCCCGCCGTGGCTTAAATCGCAATCAGCATCGTGGCCTGGCGACATCCCGCCGCTCGAAACAACAAGTCTCTTGAAGGAACGTAGGGCTGTAACTCTTCATGCAATTTCTTCGCCTGAACCATGGGACTTAGCCGCGCGATTTTCTAGTTGGACCAAACTCATCCGCGTGACCGCGTACATTTTGCGTTTCATTTATCAAATTAATTCGCGTCGCAAACCTTATAGATTATCTCTTTCAACTGAAGAAGTTTCAGGGGAGACTCGTTGTACTCCAAATGCGTTGCTTCCAATCGAAATGCACCGAGCACGAACTTTCTGGTTAAAATATATCCAGCGAATGGTCCATCCGGTGGAGGTGCAGTGCTTGCAGAATAACCTTCCTCTCTCGCGACAGAGTCAATTAATTTCGCTAAACCCATATCTCGATTCGGAAGGTCTGATTCGTGTGGGCGGGCGGCTTCGTCACGCGGCGATAACAGAAGAAATGAAACATCCTATCGTCCTTGCATCTCATCCTTTGGTGTCCCTCCTGATAGACCATCTGCATAGGAAATTATTACACGCAGGCCCTCAATTAACGTTGTCGAAATTGAGGCAAGAGTTCTGGCTCATTCGAGCGATTCCGTCGGAATTAATGGGAGATCTTCCGTCAGCACGGGTCACGCGCGCAGAAAGAGCCTTTATACATTGCGGCGTGGATTATGCGGGTCCAATCTTGGTTCGAACGAACCCCGGTCGCGGATATAAATCGGTAAAAGCGTACGTTGCGTTATTTATATGCATGACCACTCGCGCGGTGCATATCGAACTAGTAGGGTCTTATTCAACCGATGCATTCCTCGCTTGTAATGATCGGTTCGTATCGCGTCGCGGTTTACCTGTCACTATGTACAGCGACAATGGAACGACGTTCCAAGGTGCCGACAGAGAAATGACTACAGCGTTCAGAGCTGCAACACGCGATCCGAATGTTCTTAATAAGATTGCGGGTGACCAAGTCGCATGGAAATTCATTCCCCCGTCCGCTCCGCATTTCGGTGGACTGTGGGAGGCCGGAATTCGAAGTATGAAACAGCATTTGAAACGTGTTATCGGCGCTCACACCCTCACTTTTGAGAAGTTAACCACGGTGTTATGTCAAATCGAAGCATGTATGAATTCACGCCCAATAGCTCCGTTTTCAGATAATCTGGACGATTATACAGCGCTGACGCCTGGTCACTTTCTGATCGGCACCGCTATTACAGCTGTTCCGTCAGTAACGCTTCTCGATGTCCACGAGACACGCCTGACTCGCTGGCAATTATTAAGGACACTCTCCGAGAGTGTATGGAAAGCTTGGTCGAACGATTATATTCACTCGTTGCAGCAACGTACGAAATGGCGCATAGCGAACAATCTTGCTAAGGTCGGTCGGATTGTCCTCCTTCGAAACCCGCTTGCCCCTCCGTGCAAGTGGGAACTCGCACGGATTATAAAATGTCATCCGGGAGCGGATAATGTAACCCGTGACGTCACGGTCAAAACAGCGAACTCGGAGTACAAACGGCCACTTGTAAAGCTATGTTTTCTTCCAGTCGAAATAAACGAATGCGAAAATTGCGATTCCGGAATTGCCAGCGAGGCTCGGCCATCGACTCGCTCTGCCACGGCGGGCGGTTGTAACTAGGTTATGTATCCTTATTTTCTTTGCGTTGATTGCGTCGTCGGATGCGCACATCCGAGGCGGGCGGTATGTTAAGGTTATAAATTAATACTACAATTAGGTTAAGATTTAATTTTATTCATTAATTTCGCTTAGTTTAAGAATCCCGCTCGACAAATTAACTCGTCCGTTAATGACGTCACAATCCTTCGATCCTGGCGCCACGCGTGATCGCGGTGCCTGTAGGTGATCGATAGATCACTTCTGTTCAAAACATCGAACGCAATACACGTGTCTCTCTTAATTCAAACCACGCGCTTATCGCTTGCACAAATACTCAACTACATATTCGCTTCGCCTTCAACGTATCGCCGGGAAGTTAAACGTTTATCGAAACTTCAATCGCGGAAGCGGAGTTAATAAAAGTGAGTTCTGTTATCATTGAGTGACGAATTTTGATTCTTTATTAAACTACCTTTTCCACAATCTTCCTGCATATCCTTGTCAGGATAGTTCCGGCGAAATTTAAAATAGCGTTACGCTCAAAACACTTATTAATCTTGAACACTGCTGCTGCTGCTGCTGCTGCTGTTGGTATCGCTATCACTGCTATCACTGCAACTGCTAGCGTTCATTGGACGTGCATCAACAATTTCCTCCATTATGTTTTCCATGGCGTTGTCTCTTTCGACGTATTGCTCTTCAATTTTTTGAACGTGTTTGCAAAATCCTACCCAGTCCTCTGTTGATACGTCATTAACTGCTTTTTCGGTTAAATTTGTTAATTCGATTGCTGTAAGTGTCGACGTATTATTTTCCCGAATAATCCTTTTTACTTTCGCCCATACTAATTCAATAGGGTTTAATTCGCACATATAAGGTGGCAATCTAAGGACATTATGTCCGTGCCTTTTAAATAACTCGTCCGTCTTATATGTTTTGTCCAGACTTTTATTTCGTTGTATTAATTCCACCAGTTGATATTTCTTCATGGTGGCTGTGTGCTGGATATTGTTCTCTTCTAACCACTTTATCATATCTGATTTTTTTCCATATGCGGTTGGTGGTTTATTTATTTGTACCGTGTGGTACGGAGCATTATCCATTACAATCACTGATTGAGAGGGGATATTTGGTAACAATTTTTGGCTTACCCACTTCTTAAAATTGAGGGCATTCATTTGCCCGTGGTAGTCCCCCGTTGTACTCCGAGCTTTAAAAATTAAGGCAGCACCTTTAACAAATCCTCCTTCGCCACCCGCATGAACAATTATGTAACCGTGGGAAGAACTGTTGTTTTTTAACACCCCAATTTCTTCATTGCTTTGCCAGCATTTGCTAAATGATAAAGTGTTATCCACCCACGTTTCATCTAAATATATAATGTTTCTTCCTTGTCTCCTGTACGAATCAATCGCTCTTAAATATTTGTCGCGCCATGCAATAATGTTTGGTTTTTCTACTAAAATCTTCCTCACGTTTGTGGATTTTTTCCATCTAAATCCCATTTTATGTAGCAGTCGTTGCAATGTGCGAAGTTTCCATGGAAAAGGAAGTTGTTCCCGTATAGCGACCAGCAGTTTCGGGCATGTTGGAATTATCTTCCTTGCATAAAAATCATGGATAATGCTCCGGAGAATCAATTTCTCATCGCCGGTACAATGAAACATTCCCACAGTGCAAAGCCTTTTGGTTTGTGATGACGATGAGGATGCTGCACTTTCACCTTTAATGCGAAACAAAGTTGCACGTGACACACCGGTATAGTTACAGACTCTTGCTGCAGATTGGCGAATACCGAAACACAATTGTTTATTGCGAGTCTCTTCATCGCACTTCTCGGCATTCGCTTAATCAATTTACGAGCCTCGCTTCGCACTGTCTGTACTTTCTTCCGATTTTCCATAATGATTCTATTTATTTAATTTTTAATAACTAATAACTATAGAATATAAATACACATAAAACACTATAAAAATAGAAAATGACTAATAACTATAGAATAAAAAAACACACAAAATACTATAAATATTAAGAAAAAAATAGAACACAACTAACACGAAAGAAAAAACCGAAAAAAGAAATTAAATAATTAGAAACACTCTGAAAAATCGTACGATGTGGACACTCGGAACGCTTTGAGAAAACTGTTTGGAAAAAATTCCAATACAGGAAACAATATATATAATACAAATTAAACTAAATATTTGTCATAAACTTTAACTAAATATTAACTGGGTCTTCTTAGCGGGACGTTACACATCAGTAAACATACCTGAAAATTGTTGGGGTATGCAGGAAAATACATTGCAAGTCATAATTATTTCAAACATTTATATTTTTAAATCACATAAATACATTTCAAAACCTACATAACAACACAATGCTTTCATTTCTTCGGGTATATATCATGTCATATTATAAATTGTATATTAATCATGTATATTATAAAGGAATATGGATATTTTTCGTGGCAATATATAAATTTTATTACAATCGCCTAACAAGTGTCAAAATGCTACGACTATGTCAAGTTATGTCAAGCTGTGCCACGTGCGGAGGCTATACGAGGGTTCGAGGTGGGGATTAGGCGGAGCGAGTAACGCCTAGAGTCTCAACTTAGCAGACGCATACAGTACATCAGAAGTGCTACCAACTTTTGATACAACCGTTACAATTACATATGTTTTCTGCCGTATCTATAACGTTCCGAATTTGTTTTCTTACGACTTATTAATTACCAAGTTTGCCATACCGCAATCAAATCGTTATTGGCAGGATCGTATATTCGGGTATTTTTAATTTTGCGCCGCCTCCGAAAAGGTTGAAATGTATTTAGTATCCTATTTAACGATTAAGTAGATTTTATTAATACCTGTGGAATACTGGTTGTTCGGGAGAAAACCGAACGTTTCAAATTTGAAAGATGTAAACTTAGTTTAAAACGGTTAAGACTCTCAACACATCTTTACAGACTTCTAATCGTTTATGGATTCCCGAAATAGAGCACCATAAATCAATTCAGTTATCTAATAATAGGCTCTATTGAGAATCCAAACCGTTCCATAATAACGCAACAGTCTTCCCCTTTGTGCCAGGTGTTTACATGTCGCCTCGCTACCGTTTCGTCGACTCGCCTGGCCGACGGAGCGTGACGAGTTCGGCGGAGAAGTGACGGGCGGCCCCTGGAACAAAGGGGGCTCCTCAATATTTAAGCGGGCGAATTTTAACCGCTGGTTCGTTATTCTTAATCTGTCTTCGGTCGCCGAAACGTCGCGCTTCGCCAGAATTCCGAACTCTTCTGCTTCGGGAGTACGCAGATAAAGAATAAAGTCTTTCTTCAAGTTTCTTATTTTATTACACTTAGCATTAAGCCTTTGTCAAATTTGTACAGCCGTCGAAAAACGAGCTTAAATACATTTAATTCTTCGAAATCGACTCCGGCTACTTCTTAAAACCCGCATCGTCCTATCGTCCGGCACCTCTTTAAAATTCACCGAGTCTTCCAATCGCCTCCTTCCTCACGGCGACGAAACGCGTGAACACTGGTATAAATGAAATAGAAATTATTTTATACTTTTTAGTGCATTTTGAAGTCGGTTTTTTTTTGTTAAAAATTATTTTTCAGATCCTCTTTGAAGATTTTAGCTATGTTGAATTTTATAAACGTTATAGTGATATAAGTAGCACTGCGAAAATTATTAAAAATTTCGTTCAACTTTGTAACTTAGCATGGCACTAACAAAATTTTTTTAGCAAGTTGCATTTCTTCCTATGTACTACCTTCCTATGTAAAATCAATATTTTTTGGTTGTTGTACGACTTTTTTGGCTGAGTAATTTAATTTTGAAATAAAAGTCGTCCTTTTGACTTTAACCGCTCCTAGAAGGCGATCAAACCATCGTAGATCATTCACTAAAAAAACAGTAGAAAGAGCAGATTTTTCTCTTTAAGATGCATTTCTTGCTTTTTCATTTTGATGAACATTTTGATGTACCAGGTCTTTTTAGCGACATGCTTCAAAACCGCACAATTACCATTTTATCTTTAACTCCCTGTATCTCGGCAAAAGATAGTCGTAGTATCATGTTCTTAATAACATTTTAAAGCAGAGAATTTACCGATTCGATTGAGCTCTGAACGAATGCACTGTGATAATCTTTTACCCAAAAATGAATACGGAACCTAATCTCTTGTCGCCTATTATAATGTAAAAAATATAATTCTAAGCATTCCAAACAACAAATGAAGATGATTGAAATGGAATAATTAATAAACGTTTGAATTGGACGCCGCGTTAATGATGAAAAATTTGAAAACAAGTTAAATGAAACTTTCGCATTCGTTCCTAAATTAACCTACGACGCTGAAAGCAGATAATTGTCACTGGGAAACGAGGAAACACGTTCGGTAGAGCAGCAGTTTTCATGATCGGGCCAGTGAACGCCCCTCATTCATTGCACTTAGGTATGAATAATAGGCGAGGTGTTTCCTCGTCGAATGTCCAGAATCGACACAGTGATCTAGTGGGAGTTATTTGCTTTCAGCGTAGCAAGTTAATTTAGAAACGAATGGATAAGTTTCATTTAAATTGTTTTCAAATTTTGCATCATTAGCGTAGCCTCCAATTCAAACGTTTATTAATTATACCACTTTAAACATTTTTATTTGTTGTTTAGAATCCTTAGAATTTCCTCTTTTACATTATGACAGGCGATAAGAGATTAGGTTCCGTATTCATTCTAAACAGCGACTAAAAATGTTCTACCAGTTCAGTTTTTTTATTGTGCTATGCCAACGGGGTGCCAAGCCGTTCGTTCGCGACCTACGTCAGGTCCGCTTTTCGTACACGACACTGTAGTCCCTGGGACTGCGCTCTATACGCGCTCGTATTGGTCGGTGGTTTTTGTTATTAACTCGAAAACCAAGCCTTAACCAACAATTTGGCAAAGGAAAAAGTTGTTTAGAATCCCCTTAGCAATCATCCCTCTTTGGCCGTCGAGGTAGTCGCCTGACAGGCTGTAATTCTTACTAAATATGAAAGGTTTCATCGCGAACGATACATTCCTTGCAGAGTAACATGAAGGCATAGATTTTTTACTATCACAGTAGTTATTAACAAATTCAATAAATTTTTGCAAGTGAGATCATCGCGGATATACCTCCTACTAAATGTGAATGGTTTCATCACAATCGATACATTCCCTGCAGCATAAACGCTAGAAGATATTGTTACGTTGCGCGTGCGACGGCGCCACGTAAAAAGGAAAGAGAAGGTGTAGTAGTTAAAGGAATGAATTTCAATTAGAGGGATGGAATGAGGTGAGAATATTAAAACGATATTTTTGCATTTTTTTACGATAAAAGATTAAGAAATAAGCGACTATAACAATATAAATCTACATTTGTAATTTAATTAATTTAAAATTACTATTTTTTGTTGATTTTTCAGCGATCCAGAACCGATGAGACGAAAATTTCAAAGAACAAATACTTCAACTATATACGATTATTTCATCACTAAATGTTATTCAATTAACATTTTAAACAATATAAATAAATATTCACGTCTTATTTAAATAACAAATCGATATTTAGCGACTGAAAAGTATCTCAGAACCGATGAGTCGAAAATTTTAACAATCATATTTTTGCATTCTGTACGATTGATCAATCGTTAAACGCTATTAAACTAATGTCCGTGATGAGATAAATGAAGATTTTCGATCCGTTTAGCCAAAATATCGAACTTTAGTTGCGCTCCGAAATATTTCAAAGTTCCAGCGACGTGTTGCCTTCAAAGTGCCTCCATGTAAATACCGAACGGCAGGCCGCTAGGTCGGCGGCGCACGGGCTTACGCCCAGGCGCATGCGGGTGCAAATCGCCGTGAGAGCGTGCGATTTCGACTTTCGCAATAAGATAGTGTCATTTATGAAAAGAAACGTACACGTCTCCCAAAAAAAAAACATTTTCATCACGATCAATGTACATCATGGGTTTTAATCATATTTTTGAAGATGTAGTAACCGTACAGAACCGATGAGACGAAAATATTAAAATACATGTTTTTGCATTTCACATAATTTCATTGCAGTAATCTTGTATTCGTGTTTTACTTACGCACGCTGGTAAGGTTAGGTTGTATATTAGTATTCCACGCGTAGTATTGTGTTCTTTTCGCCAAGAATTATTTCCAAGTCCCAGCGGCGTATTGCTTTGACCCGAAATTTTTCAAAATTCCAGCCGCGTATTGCTTTGACCCGAAATTCTTCAAAGTTCCAGCGGCGTATTGCTTTGCCCAGAAATTTTTCAAAGTTCCAGCCGCGTATTGCTTCTTTATTCGTACTTTTAAAAAAAAATGATCAATGCCAAAAAGCCGGAAATATGACATCCAACCTTCACCAATTTCACAATTTTTTTCGAGATTCGTATATATGATTTACAAATACATCTCTATTTTTTCTATATTTCTTTCTTTCCAAAATCTGTTCGCCTCCAGTATTCCGTATACGCACTCGTTCCTCTCGGCACGCATTTTACTCTCTCTTGCTCTCTGGGGCCTCGTCTAACCGACAAGACGAATCCCCAAGCATAGGGCTGAGTCTCAACAGATCGCATCGTGGTAACTGCTCTACCGAGTACAACACCCCGCCAGGTACCTAAGTCGTCTACAGACGATTCCGACTCTCGACATCGAACTTGGAGTACCCATGATCGACCGTTAGTGCGCCGCGGCCGTCGTTCGGCGAGATCGCGACGACGAATCCGATGACGCCCGTACGGCAAACTGGGGCCCGTGCGATGACCGGTCACGAGGGCCGGCCACCTGGTAGTGTCACATTGTTTTGAGCCTTTCGACCCACACGAAACTCCTAGAAATATCGTTGCCACCTTTGTCTAGAAAGGATACGGCCTTAGAGGCGTTCAGGCATAATCCCATGGATGGTAGCTTCGCACCACCGGCCGCTCGATCGAGTGCGTGAACCAAATGTCCGAACCTGCGGTTCCTTTCGTACTGAGCAGGATTACTATCGCAGCGACTAGTCATCAGTAGGGTAAAACTAACCTGTTTCACGACGGTCTAAACCCGGCTCACGTTCCCTGATGTCGGGTGAACAATCCGACGCTTGGCGAATTTTGCTTCGCAATAATAGGAAGAGCCGACATCGAAGGATCAAAAAGCGACGTCGCTATGAACTCTTCGCCGCCACAAGTCAGTTATCCCTGTGGTAACTTTTCTGACACGTCTTGCTGAAAACTCTTCAAGCCAAAAGGATTGATAGGCCGTGCTTTCGCAGTCTCTATGCGTACTGAACATCGAGATCAAGCCAGCTTTTGCTCTACGCGAGGTTTCTGTCCTCGCTGAGCTGGCCTTAGGACACCTGCGTTATTCTTTGACAGATGTACCGCCCCAGTCAAACTCCCGGCCTGGCAGTGTCCTCGAATCGGATCACGCCGAAGTATTATCGGCGATCGGCGCAAGGCGTCACACCACTCTTGTACGCTTGGTTCTAGAATTCCGTGACAACCGGGTCGAAACCACGGTGCACGCGCTCCGCCTAACCGAGTAAGTAAAGAAACTATGAAAGTAGTGGTATTTCACCGGCGATATAAAATCTCCCACTTATGCTACACCTCTCATGTCTCCTTACAATGCCAGACTAGAGTCAAGCTCAACAGGGTCTTCTTTCCCCGCTAATTTTTCCAAGCCCGTTCCCTTGGCAGTGCTTTCGCTAGAAAGTAGATAGGGACAGTTTAGTGTAAATCCGGCCATCCAAGGACGGACACGGATATGCTACCTCACCCGAGCTGGTATATGCAACTATACTTCTATCTACTTCTCGTTGGCCACTACCAAGTGAACGGGCCCGGAAAAATCCTCGAGCGTCGCAGGGCCGTTTCTGCGAGCGAATCCTTTGGTCACGATTCCGACCAGAGTCGGAAACCGCGTCCACGAGGACTACGGGGAGGCGGATTCGGTGTGTACACGCCTGCACACACGCCGAGACCCTGTTAGGGCGACGGCAAATATGGGATGGGAGAAGGTCGATGGGATTGGGAGGGGTGAGAATATGCATGCACACGCACATGCATCCATAAATACAAACATATATATATACATACATACAAACACGCATACATATACATCGCCTGACTCAACCGGTCGTCACTGGTTTCTGCTGCTCCTGAGTGTAAAGTAGAAAAATAAATAAATAAATATTTAGGTAAATAAATAAATAAATAGCTAAGTATATAAATAGTTCAGATTCATAAGTTTTTTACGTTATTAGATTATCGCGGTTTCTGGGTGCACATTCTTGTGATCTGAGAATCCTTTGATGAATAGGGATTCGGCGCAATAATCGGCGAGTAGCGAGAAGGCCTCTGCCGACGACACGAAGTGACGTGCAGCGTCCGGCCAGCTCCACTGATTGGAGGGAACTATATCGCGGAGGGCCTCTCTCTGTGGATCGAAAAGAGGGCACTCCAGAAGGAAGTTGCCCACTGTGTGTACCTCGGCACCGCAGCAGCAAGACTCGTCCTCGACAACACAGTACCTGAAGAGGCGGTACCGGAAGTTTCCATGTCTTGTGAGTACCTGCGTACTGTAGTAGTCTGGCCTAATCCAGTTAGCTGTTAATCGTTCTCGAATATTTCTAAAGAAGTGGTATGTAGTGCGACTCTTGCGGGAAGAATCCCACCGGGTTTGCCACACGTTGTACACTTCGTTCGCTACGCGTTCCTTGTCGTCATCCAGGCTGGCTGGAATCTGTGCGTTCCCTATTTTCGCGTCCTTTCCCTTTCGGAGATTGAAGAGGGCCCTATGTTCTTCTAATAACATGTCAACTGGGACCGCGCCCGCTACCACACACAGGCTCTCCCACGACGACATGCGGTACGCCGCAGTCGCCGAGATGAGAACGCGGCGCTGCACGGAGCGAAGCACCTGCAACTCCCTCTCCGAGCACAGGTCGGCCCACCCGGCGGCGGCATACGTCACCACCGGGATGAACACTCTACTGTAGATCGCGGACAGGGCGCCAAAGCGGTGCCCCCATTGGCATCTCGCTAGCCTACCTAACTTCTGAAAGAGAGGTCCCATTTTATCGCTGAGATATCGACGATGGGTACGCACACCCATACCGCTGTCGAAGTGCACGCCTAAATACCGCACGGCGGGTTTGAACTTAATATTCGAGTTACTTATCTTAATACTAGGTGGCCTGCGCGCTAGGTCCGCTTTGGAAGGGCGGACGGATTTCCGTTTCCTGTCTGGGCGGGCTCCTCCCCGCCTGCCTATCGGAGCCCTCTTGATCCAGTCGCCCCTGAGCACAATTGCTTCGGTTTTGCGGGCTGAGATCTCGAGTTTGGCCGAAGAACACCACTCTAATATGATGTCCACCACGCGTTGACCTATCGTCTCTAGTTCCTGTCTACTGTCTCCGCATTCGACGATGAAGAGATCATCAGCGTAGGCGATCACAGTAAAGCCCAGTGACTCTAAGAGCGCGATGAGGCCGTCGAACATAAGGTTCCAGCAGTCCGGGCCGAGAACGGAGCCCTGTGGGCAACTCCTCGTGGCTTGCTTGGTTACCTTTCCTGACGCTACCTTGACTGATACACTACGACCGCTGAAATAGCTACGTATGACCTTAAAAACGTTTTTCGGGCACTCTTTTGCCTTTAATCTGTCTAATACCAACGGCCACCAGACGTTGTCGAAGGCGCCCGAGATGTCGAAGAGCAGCGCCGTCACGTATCGATGCTGGGAGGCACCGACTGCACGTCGCAGCTCTACGATCGCGTCCTCCGTCGACTTTCCGGGGGTAAACCCGAACTATCGGCCGGAGATCCGTCCAGAAGCCAACGACGTCTGGTGTAGCCGTTTCTTGAGTAGCTTTTCGAAAAGTTTCCCTACGACGGTGAGGAGGGTTTCCCTACGCTCTTTCGTCTTTGTCCTCCACCTTCAGAAGGATTCGGAGAGAGCTCTCCTTCCATGCTGACGGGAAGACACCCCATCGGAGACATCCGTTGAGCAGTCGCAGCATTTCTCCGGGGATAGTGTGTACCGCTGCTTTGAGTGCGCGAACCTCGATGAGGTTCGGCCCTGGTGCCTTGTTGTTCCTGAACGTCCTGACGGCTACCATAACCTCCTCCTCCATGAAGTGTCCTCCGTATCCGGTGCGGATTTTGCGCCTTCCCTAATATCGTGTTGCGCGGGTGTGCCCTCTTCTTCTCGGTCTTCTGGGACGTGTGCGTCCAGCAGCACTTTCGCGGTTTCTTGCAGGCTTGCAGTATGACCGTTTTCACGTTGCAGGGTGCTCAGCAGCCCCTCAACACGCATCTTATTAGCCTGAAGCTTGTAAACCGTGCCCCAGGGTTGATTGTTGCCGTTTGACGTCACGAAGTTACGCCAGCTTTCTCGCTTCGTGCGTTTTACAGTCTTGTTGAATCCACGTAGGGCGTCGCGATACTCTTTCTTCTTCTGGTTACGAGTTCGTTCCTCCAGGTCCTGCTGGAAGGCACGTCGCAGCCTGTATACGTTCTTTTTGAGCCGTGTCAGCTGCATTGTCCACCACGGGTTAGATTTCCTAAAAACGCGCTTCCTTGGTATAGACGTGCTGCAGGAGTCAGTGATGACTCCCGTGAGGGCCGCTGCCATGTGTTCTACATCTTCCGCAGATTCAAGCTGCAGGGGCTCTAGCCTCGATCTGGAAAGATCGACCAGTTTTTCGGTGTACAACTCCCAATCAGCTCGACTAGTGTCGAACCGAGTGTTAGCCGCACATCGATGAACCGCGTTGGCTTTCGGTACCCTCAGTTCAATATCCACGGCGTTGTGATCACTGTTCGCCCAGTCGCACCTAACTCTCCAGCTTCTGACGAGACGAAACATGGAGAGCGTTGCCAGAGTAACATCGATGAACGATGAGCCTC
Organism: Osmia lignaria lignaria; assembly: GCF_051020975.1. Classification (NCBI taxonomy): domain Eukaryota; kingdom Metazoa; phylum Arthropoda; class Insecta; order Hymenoptera; family Megachilidae; genus Osmia; species Osmia lignaria. Next base: position 14,125,800 of record NW_027478167.1, read on the forward strand.
TAGGCGTCCAATAGGTCGGCGGCTGCGAAACGTCGTTCACAACCTCAATACCAAATGCTCGGATGAGCCCCTCGAATAGGGCGCCTCTATCGACCATCGGTGTTCTGGGGACCCCAGAGTGACGACCGTGCATTGGCATCTAACGACATTAACAGTCTCTTCCCCCTTAATGAGCGGAACACCACCTCAAGATGCTTGAGATGCTCCTCGATTTCGTCACTGTACTGGAAGTAGCACGAGATGGCGTAGAACGAGAAGTCGGAGGTCAACACCTCCACGCATGCGCAATGGGTTGTGCTAAGTTGCGAGACAAACACTATGTCGAAGTTCGAGTTACACACCACGACAGCCGCTCCCGGAGGGTGCGATCGTGTGGCTGCAACTCTTGCTCCGGACCCTAATCCGCCGATGGTGTAGCTCGTACCGTGCTGCCGGACGTATGGTTCTTGTAGTAACAGTACGTCCAGGTGCTTTTCCGTTACGAGCTGACGTATTTCACCCATCACTGCAGTTGAGCGCTGGGCCTTCAGTTGCATTACCCTAATACCCGTGGTGGCTATCGTGTTTGCGGCCTGCGCAGTTCGGTTTCGCGATGGATTTGTGTTACTGTCCATAGTCGGTTCTAGAGAGTACCTGATTGATTGCTGAGACGTGTGATGGACAGTCCTTGTCTGTAACGCAGTGATTATGTACCTTTCCTGCCTTTTTGCAGTTCACGCAGGTGGCCTGCTTGGATTTGTTGGGGCAGTTTTTAAACATGTAGCCTGCCACTGCACAGTGTCCGTATATGTCGTGTTCGCTTTTGCAGTGTTTAGACTTGTGTTCGAAACCCTGGCATTTGTAACACCTGGTTGCTGCGACGAAGTCTTGTACTTGGCAGCACTGCCACGTCAGATATAAGCATTCCTTCTTTACTAGTAGGTTGCGGACTTCCTTCGATGTTTCCAGAACTACGTTGCAGCTCTCCTTGTTGTTTTTGTTTCCTGTTTTGAAAGCAACTTTCATCTGATTTATGTACTTACCTGTTTCTTGGGCGTCAAAGTTTTGTTCCACTATGGCCTGGATGATCTCGTTGTCGTCTCTCCTCGGAACACCGAAGACGATCAGTCGAGGGTTTTTCTTTGCAGGAACGTCGATTGACAACCCTGCGGCTTTCAGCTTCTCGTTGTTCATGAGTGCCTCCATGTTTCTGATTGTGGCTGTTTCTACGGCAATGCCGTTTCCTTGGACGCGCCTGATATTTTTCACCTGCAGGTTTTCCTTTTTGGGTGACACGAGTGTAACTATGGCCTGCTTCGTTGCCTCACTGTCTTTATATCGTGTGGCGTCTTTAGGGCGGATGATTACGACGCACAGTGCGTCGAGTATAGGGTAATGTAGGGACAAAAATCAATTTTATCTTTTTACAAAGTCAAATATATAGAGATATATATTATAAAAGTAAATTATATAATAAATTAGATAATATACAAAATATGAAAGACATAAAGCAAAAAATTATAATCTATTTTACCATTATATTCATACAAACATTTCTTTCTTTGATTTATCTGTTGGTCAACTTTCGGAAGAAGCTTTATAGGTAAGCAACAAAGAATTGGGGAACATAGATTATCATACTATTATATAAAAAATACAAAATTATCATTAATTATTAAGTAAATAAATTTTTTATTTTATTCTGATTCTTCTTCGGTAGTGGTCATATCAGTGTCATTATTGGTCAGTGCCATCAAATCATCATCTAGGATGTCAAAATGCAAATGTGGGTCTAATGTTCCATTTGTTATCGCTTCTTGGTTTGCAACATATTCTACTATTTCCGTGTCAACTTTTTGTTTTTTAGATGTTACCTTTCTATTAAAAGATATATATGGATCTGACATAAGTAACAATACCGTAATTAAATCTTTATTTGTGTTCATCCTTGATGACTTCCTGGTATGATTAAGACGGCTTTTTCTAATAATCTTATGTGTTGCTTCCAATGCTTCTTCTGATAGTTGACCAATTGGCAAATCAAACATTGAAATAATGTTTGGACTGTGCACAAGTAATTTATGAACTGTACTAGGCATATAGTACCAATTGTACAACTCCAAGTATAATTCTCTTGTTTCTAGTAACAATACTTTAAATTTAGCAATGTTTATTTGCCTACCGCTTGCTATGATTCTTAATATCAACGAAAATTTAGCAATTAATCGTTCATCAATGCCAGTTATTTTAGAACTCAATGCAGGATTGGCGAAAAACCTCCGAGCAGTATTGCCGTCATTTGTTGACCCGAAACCCAGTTTTGGCTTATCTACTATGCCTTACCGGCATGGGAGGCCCTGCCAGGGTCCGTAGACCCCGCCGGCATCACCCCGGGTCATCCGCGAGGTTACTTCGGCAGGCAAGCGACGCGCCCCTTTTAGTCGCCTTTTACGACAGGCAAGGGTTACCGTGGCTGGATTCTTGCCCCCAGCCACAGGGGCGGGGTAACATTCCCCGAGTGTTTGGTCCGCGGGAGCTATTTTATTTCACTCCTACCCTCCACGCGCTCCGAAGAGGCGTGGCGAGCATTCCCCTATCCGCCACCTGGGGACGCGCCACGTCGGGGTATCACCTCCCCGCCTACCTGGACAACCAGGCAGGTTCGTGGGGTTCGTGGAACCTAACCTAACCTAACCTAACCTAACCTAACCTAACCTTTTTTTTTTTTGTTTATATGGAAGAGGAAATGCGTTTGCGCACGCGCGGGTTATCCCCTTGTCGCACTATTCGGCTAGAGGGGGCCCGGGCAGTGTGGGACTTATATCCCCTGAAGGGGGGCCTGGCTCCCGTTTGGTGAGGGCAAACCCAAAGAGGCAACCCAGAAGGGGCAACCTGATAGCCTCACCCTAAAGGGTGGGCTCAAATCATAGTGGTCACAGCCCAGAAGGGGCGACCCTGCGGCGCCCAGAAGGGGCATCCGCGGCCTGATATACTACCCACTAAAACCTCTCCCCTGACGTAGGCCGCCGGTACCCTTTCATCCGTAGAGGATATCCCAGTTGTACCGGCGATAGCCGCGACGGCGCTTTAGCTCCCAAGCTTTCATGTACGCTTTCGTCTACCCTCAATCCGCCGTGCGCTAGACACCCACAGGGGATTGAGGAGCCACGCCGCAACACCTCCGATCAAGCGGTATGATATTTTAACCTGCACGCGTGTTGCGCAGGATTTTTCTTCGGCCACGACCAGGAACCGGAGCTCCTGCTCAACGGGTGATCGCGCCCCTACTTCACCTGCCTGCCATAAGCGAGGCCAGGAAACTCTCTCTTCGACCACGATCAGGAACCGGAGGACTACCCACTCATCGGGAGATCGGGCCATGTGTTCACCTGCCTGAACAGGATTTTCTCTTCGGTCGCCATCAGGAACCGGGATAAAAACCGCACGGGTGATCGACTAATCTTCGTCCGCCATGGTAGATTAATAATGATGATGTGGCTTATCCTTGCAGCCATCACGCCCACCTGACCTACCACGAGGACAGGCCATTTTTCTTCAACCACGACCGGCACCGGAGCTCCTGCTCAACGGGTGATCGGGCCGTGTCTTCACCTGCCTGCCATAAGCGAGGTCAGGAAGCTTTCTCTTGGGCCACGATCAGGAACCGGGAAGTCCTTTACCCGGCTGACCGCGCCATGTCTTGGTACGCTGCAACCCTCGATGACTTGTCCCATACATACTCCAGCCACACACACACCGCTCCCAGAAAGCATAGCATCGAACGTTCAAACAACCCAAGCAGGTAAAAGGAGGCATGCAGAATGCCCATGAAGAAAGTAGGCACATAGAGTAGCCACTCCCTAGCCAGGTGAAGAACGAAAGTGTAAGAAACAAGCTCAGACTCCAATCCTATCGCACGAGTAAGATAATGTAGAAGTAAAATTGCCATTGGCAAGAGAGCGGTAAAACAAGCAGCTGTATCAGAGAGAATAGAAAAGAGTAGAAAAGAGTGTTAGTTAGGGAAGTATAATAGTAAATATTAGCATATAATCAACACCCAAACTAAATTAACCACCCAACACTGCGTTCAGCTCTGCTGCATTGAGTAACAACCAAGTAAGTAAGCAATGAAGTAAACCGGTAATCAATTAAAAGGAAGGAAAACAAAGTATTCCATTAGGGCGCCTTGAGGAACAATTCCTGTCAAAGTATAAAGAAAATTGCTGCGCTCACTTACTTATTGACAACTGAACCATATCAAAATGGGTAGGAAAGTGCAATATTGTCAAAGCCGGACTATGTAAATGTAAATTTAAATTTATAATGTATAATTTGTATATGGATTAATACATATTAATATAACCAAGACACAGCATAGTAGTGACACCTAAGTCATCTCATAACACAATGCAACAGAAAACGCAGGATCAAACTGTCCTTAAAATATGTATGAAGGTAACGCAGCACAATGAAACGTACATAATATATGCATTCAAACAACCAATCCATATAAACCAAACTGTACCAAATTCTAATAGATTCTAGTGAATTCCATTGAATCCATTATGTTCAGCATGCAATAAGGCCAATTAAACTACACTAAGGCATATAGATACATGTCATCACATAATAATGTAAATATGTAAATACGGCAGGTACGGTGAAATAAAACAAGCACTTGTCAAGTCATTTAATTAATTTAACCTAATTTATTAAATATACCATATCCACCGCTAATCACCCCATTCGTTTATTCGCTCAATTATAATAATATAATGGAATAGAAGATAGGGAGTTATATAATACAATACAATACAGTTTACAGTGTAGCACAAAATACTGACTAAGTATAACCTAATGTAACTGAAATAACTGAAATAACTGAATATAATCCAAAATCTGATATGATAATATAGTAATATAACATATTCAATACTTTATTCAATACATAGATTGAATTGAACGGAGATAGAAGGTAATTGAATGTAATAAACATGAATATAAATATGACCATAATATAAAATAAATAATATAATATAATATATTATAATTTGCACAAAACGGAGTAAATAGCACCACTTTGAAACACATACACTGCAATGGAACACAATGCATCACGGTGGAGCGCGCATTTTCACCACAATCACCAATTAAATTTTGATTTAAATTTAAATAGCAGAATTCAGTAATTAATTTAGTTATCACTTCACATCACAGATCACAGACGAGTAAATAATGCACAAATTTGCACAATGCCCGGAGAAGGGAAGAGTAAACACGCGTCACCGAAAACTATGTCACCTAAGACTGAAAACCGGGCCGAGTAAAAGAGCGAGAGCGAGACCATAAAGCATAAAACATATAGAGATAGAACCTAGTGTTCATAAAATTCCCTAGTTCACTCCATAATGGTTATCAACCGTCAATTATCCATCAAACCATCAAATTAAGTAATTAAGTAATTATAGTAGAGTATATATAAGTGCTCATAAGCGAAAAGCGAAAATGCATAAACAAAACAGTTTAAACAAATCAAAATGAATCAAAATGACCAAAACCAAAGATAATGTACCTACAAAAGATGACCATAAGCCGCAAGCTATGCCTAGTTGGTAATCAACCGCAGTACCAAGGATATTACCAGCAACAAATATTCCGTTTACCAGACAGTGATACTCGGCCGCTCACTCCGTAACGGCTATCCACAGGCAAATTATCTGCCGCGCAGTAGTTACCTACCACGCGCCAATTACCAGTTACCAGTTACACAGTTACCGACTGCAGAACTGCCCATCGTGCTGCCGCGCAATCCTGGGAAACCGTACTTACCATCAGACTTACCATCAAAGATAAGTCTGGTATACAATACTATAATCGAAAAGATAATTATGCTAAATCAATGGGATCAGAGATAAACTTCAAACGGGCCAACATCAGGCATTAATTAATTATTATATAAAGAAATAAGTCAATATTATGGTTATAAATACATTACCTATATAAAACATCATATAAGTTTGTGATAAAATAATAAGATAGAATATAATTATAGTTAAAACGCATAAAGTAGCCTGACACGATATAAGTCAATAAAATAATTAGAAAAATAATAAAAATAATAAATCATAAAATCAGCCCGAATAAGTCCCGCAGATTGCGCAGATTGCAGGACGCACTGCGTTACTGCATGATAACGTCACAAAGAAACAAATTATACAAAAGGCAATGAAGATAAAGGAAAACAACCGCCAAGGAATGAGAGGCCGAATAAATAAATAAAATAAGACCCTAAACCAAAGCAAAATCAATATGAAACGCATATAGTCAGGAAAACCCATGGAACCATTCAGACAACAACCAGTCAAATAATATTAGTTAACAGAATAAATAAAACCAGAATAAAATCAAGGCAGCAAGGCAACAAGCAACTGGCAGAAAGGAAATATGAATCAGAAAATAAATCAAAATAAATCAGATCAAATCAATGTATAACTATAATCAGGCAACATCAAAATGAATAATAAATAATAAATGAATGAATGAATACTCAATGCGAGAGGAAAAGCTGAAGATATTCACAAACTGAGGAACTACAGCAAATGAAAGTGTGTAACGCTTAACAGACATAGCTGACATAATGTAGTATAATGCAAAATAATGTAAAAGGAAATAAGATAAATACAACAAGTGAGTTATATTCTAATTAAATATGATCGTAAACATTATTGACTCCATCCCCACTACTTTATAAATTATAGATTATAAATTGTAAGTGATTATGTCCATGCAAATGCAAATAGAAGGTAAAAATTCATAACCGACTGATGTATAAAGATAGTAAATAATAAATATAATGACAAAATAAAATAAATCAAATATAAGGTGCGTGGTTCAATTAGATACCACACCATTACATAGTAAAAGAATAAAATAAGGAATAACAGATAAATAAATAAATAAGCAAAGAAGTAGGGTATTTGAAATGAAATTCAAATGGTGTGATTATAACAGAAGCCACGCGCTGTCAAGCATTTGAATGGACAAAATCATCTATCCTCTCAAGAAAATTAACCGTACTTAAATCCAAATAACTCTAAATAAATAATTGTAGATAATAAGCGAATGAATGAATGAGTGAGTGAGCAATAGAGCTATTACAGAAGTTAATCAAGTTAAGGCAAGTAAAGGCAGATAGAGAGAGTAAGGAAAGTAAAGAAAGTGTAAAGTATAGTATATAGACGAACGTGACTGACACAAAATAAAAAAGAATAGAACAAGATACATTGAAGTACATTCCACCAACAAGCATATCCATACACTCATTCATACATCTCACATAGACGCAGTCATCCAATGAGGCTAAATCAAATAAATTTACAAAATCCATTACGTTGAATATGCAATGAGGCAGATTATATTATCCTAAACAGACATAATATTAAGAAGGTACGGTAAGATAAAATGAATACACTCAGCACTCGACAAGGCAACCAAGTGTTTCAGATATAACTGTCAATTAACTTTATTCATTAATTAGCAGTAGAAAGATAATGATGCAAAATATTACACAATATTACACAATACTAACTGAATTTATTGTAAATAATATGTAAAATGCAAATTGGGTATAAGTATAAGTATAAAAATATGTATAAGTATAATAATAATGAATATGTAAATATAAATATACAAATATATAAATAAATATAAATAAATATAATATATCAGAAAACGGAGCACAATAGCACATATCACCACTCATTGCAATGGGTACACGCACAAATCACAAACACACACGCACCGATATTCAATATTCAATATTAATGGCCTAATCAAAACTCAGCAATTTAACGATTCAATTAATTTACGATCCTCCTCCATGTCTCAACCGAGTATATGGCACATGGAGATGGAGTAAACTAGTACCGCCGATGATCATGTCAACCAAAGATAAGAAACCGCGTGAAGCTTAAGCCATAAACCATACGCCATATAGATGCGTAACCTTCGAGGAATTTCGTAAAATTTACAGTTCGTCCCATTATGTCTGTTGTCTATTAAATTAGTTATCAAATTAATTAATTGATTATTACACGGAACGTACAAGCGCCCGCGACTAAATACATCAATAAAACACTTTCAATAAATTACAGTGAACGAAATCAAACACGAATAGAATGCAACGGAAGGTAACAATAGCGGAAAACATTCCGGTATCTCACTAAATAAAGTAAAGTACGCAACACTATCCGTTGATAATAATTACAAATTATTCTTAGTTGGCAACCATCCGCAGCACCGGCAGCCAAATATTATCGGCCACAAGCATTCTACTTATTTACCATATAATACTCGGCCGTTCATCCCGTAACGGTTATCCACCGACCAACTATCCGCCGCGCAGCAGTTACCCACCGCGCGCCAGATATCTGCTACATCTCAGTTACCGACAGCTAAACTATCCGTCGCGCAACCGCGACATCCTAGGAAGCCATACTTACCATCAGACTTACCATAAAAGATAAGTCCGATATCCAATACTATTCACGGAAAGGTAATTATAAACGGACAAATAAGACCCCAGACGGATTAAAATCAAGAATAAATCAATTAATAAAACATTACCACGACTCACGGGAAAGGTAATTATAAAAGCAAACGGGCAACAAATAGAACCCCAGACGGATTAAAATCAAGAATAAATCAATTAATAAAACAATACCACGGCTATCATTTATTATTTATAAATATATAGATCATACGTTTGCAATAGTAAGATGAAGTAGTAAGAATAGTAAGATAGTAGGATGAAGTAAATGTTAAGTATAAACAATGATGAAGATAGAATGAAATGAAAGAAATGAAATCAACCCGAATAAGATCCGCAGATTGCAGGACGCATCATGTTACTGCCTATCGCGCCGCAGGAAACAAACTACGCAGAACAACGAAACAAAGAAACCGCCACAGAACGAAAGGCCGAATAAATAAACGAATGAAACATTCAACCTAAACAGAATCGAAATCAAATATAACCATCTCACAACGTCAGATAACGCATATAGTCAGGAAAGTCACGTAGGACCAATCATGTAACACCCAGTCAGTTAATAAATAAATGTAACCAAAGTAGAATCAAAGCAACCAAGGCAGCAGGTAACTAGCAGAAAGGAAATATAAAAGAAAAGAAGAGAAAAGAAACAAACAAGGTAATGATTATAATAACGCATAATAAATTTAAACAAGAGTAGCATAAGTTAATGACATGAATATTAATTCCTACAGGAACAGCACACCGTCATCAAAGAGCTATACTATTATCGAAGAGAAACGGCTTGAATAAATTGAATTAAAGAATACCAGAGAAGAATATCAAAATGTCAAAATGTCCAAAGAATGTCCAAGGATAGAGGTGACAAGAAATAAAATAAAATAAATGATGGTAGACAGTGATACGTGGCACAAATAAATTAAAATATAGAAAATATATATAGAATAATTGTATGCAAACAAACCATAATTATATTAATATTAATACCATTTACAGAACTTTGTACCATCGTGAGTCAAAATAAACTAAATCTTAACAGTTACCTTGATTCCATTTAATTCAGAATGAATGAACAATGACAGCATGAAATGAACGACTGAACAATGAAATAATCAATTAAAGATATTAAGAAGAATGAGGTAAATAATGAGGTAAATAATAAATAATAAGCATAAAGTAAAAGTGAAGGCCGTAACCAACCTAATGTAAATAATGTAATGTAATGCACTGTAATATAAGTAATGCAATATAATGCAAAACAGAATGCAATAATAAACTGAATAGAAAATACAAAATACAAGAAGTGAATTCAATAGATATAACCGTAAAGATTATTAACTACAATACTCTATTTCTTTACCAGAGTAGATTATAAGTTAGACTGTAACTGGTAAATGGTAGATGATAAATGGTCATGTCAATACAACTGCAAATAGAACTAATTAATGAATGACATATCAAAATAGAGTAGCTAAAGCAACAAATAAATGAATCAAATATAAAGTACGCAGTTCAATAAACACTATACCAGTGTATAAACTGAAATAAGACTAAATGAAATAAAGTAAAATAGAATAATAAATAAGTAAATAAATAAGAGTACTTGAATGATAAGATTATAATAAAGTTCACGCACAATCAAAGCATTTGGATGGACAAAACCACTTATCATTGTAGAGAAAGCAAAACTTAATTAAAATAAAGTAGTATAAATCATATCCATTAACTTTAATTGATCAGAATGAATGAGTGAATGAGTGAATGAATAATGAATAATGAATGAATGGATGGAACGATTAAGGAAATTAAAGATTAAGGAAAATAAAGAAGGTAAGAAGGCGTAAGTGAAAGCAAGAAAGCAGGAATGTGTCAGAACGAATAAACAATGAGAGAATGAAAAAATGAACGACTGAACAGTGAAATAATCAATTAAAGATGTTAAAGAAGAATGAGGTACATAATGAGGTAAATAATAAGGCATAAAATATGAAGTGAAGGCTGTAATCAACATAATGTAAATAATGTCATGTAATGCGATGTAATGTAATGTAAAACAAAATGAAATATACTAAAATAGAATACAAAATACAAGAAGTGAATTCAGTGAAATATAACCGTAAAGATTATTAGCTACAACACTCTATTTCCTCACCAAAGTAGATTATAAACTAAATTATAAATGGTAAATGGTAAATGATAAATGATTATGTCAATGCAAATGCAAATAGAGCTGGTTATTGAATGACGTATCAAAATAAAGTAACTAAAGTGACCAAGAAATCAAATCAAATCAAATGTAAACTGCGTAGTTCGATAAACACCATACCAGTGTATAGACTAACAATAAATAAATAAATAAGTAAATAAGTAAGTAAGGATACTTAAATGATAAGATTATAACAAACCCTGCACCATCAAAGCATTTGAATGGACAAAACCACTCATCATCATAGAAATAAAAACTAAAGTAAAATAAATCATATCATATCCATTAATTTAACTTTAATTGATCAGAATGAATGAATGAGTTAATGAATAATGACTGAATGAATGGGAAGATTAAGGAAATGCAAGATTTAGAAAAATAAAGAAGGTAAGGAAGGTAACGTGAGTGAAAGAAGGCGTGAATGAAAGCAAGAAAGCGTGAATGTAATACAATATTATAAGTAAGTAAGTAAAGGAAAGGAAAGTAAATGAGCACCCACCACGCAACAAATAAACTACACAAAACTATTTACACCAAAAGCACAAAAGCAATCCCTCATCGCACCACATCATTAAAACAAACACACTAAACCTGAAATAAACTAAAACAAAACAAAACTGGAACTGGAACAAGAGGAACAATTAAAAACACAACCCGGATTGTCCAATTTATTTATTTATTAATCAATTCAATTTATTTCAGCACATGTCACTGCTGCATCGTCCAAAATGAAATATGTAAGCCACGATATAAGAAAGAAATAAAGGAATAAATACGATGAATACTATGAATGAGATAATCGAATATCAAAATCGAAAGAACAAGAAAAGTAAACCACGTAACCACGTAACCAATAAACACGTTAAATACGTTGCACCACGGATATGAATCGATGAAAATGACAAATATAATAAAATAAAATAAATAAACCAAACAATAAGCCGAACAACCGGATGACAAGCGGACTACGTATTGAATCACAAAATAAAGGAAATAAATAAATGCAATACCCGTAATGACGCGAAAGACATTAAATAACATGAACCATGAGATATGAAATATGAATGTAGATGGTAAATAAAATAAATAAAATAGAATACGATGGGTAATGAAATAATAAGACGAGACAGCAATGTAAACCGCGTAAACCATTAACACTGTAACGTGAAACGTTATCACGTGAATATGTTTAGAGTGGTGTGGCGACACTGCCATGGGAATATTTATCGATAGTCTATTGTATCGATATGTCTTGAATGTTCTTCGAGGACCTTTGTATCGATGGTCATAAATTAAGAGCGAAATTCGAACATCGTCTATGCATACCCTTATATAAATAAACAAAGAGTAAATTGTAAACCCCTCGACGTGGGTGATAGAGCTGAAAGAAGGCCGGAAGTCCAGAGAATGGAATAGTTTCACTTGGAAAATTCCTAAAAACTAATTTATAATAGACCATAGCTAATTCGTTGTTTTCGACCAAGGCACGAACGGTCCTTAAGGGTTACGAAGTCTTTTTCGATATCCTGTCTTTTCATGCACTCTAAGAGGGTCGTAAATTTCCTCAAGAGTTGCTTTGGCAAGTACAAGGTCTTGTCGTTTCCTAATTTCTCTGGGTCCCACGCTTTCTCTTAGCACATGTGCGCTGCAACGTTCTAGCGTCTTGGCGGAGCGCCTCCACTTCCACGCGCTTGAGGGTGGACCACAGCCAGGAGAAGGGGCCCACACGAGACGGGGTGGACTCCTCCACCATTGGACGAGGGATGATCCTGAGGGAGGATCCAGGATCCACCAAGGAAGGGGCATCGACCGACAACGCGCGAAGATCTCCTCCGCCAAGCGCAGAATTGTCAGAATGATTTTGTCACTTGTTACGGACAAGTCGCTTTCGCACAGAAAGTTCTAAGCCTTGTTAACACAAAGTCAAAGTTCTGTTTTAAATTGAATTCAAAATATTAAAGTACTCAAAACAATAATAACAGTTTACTATTTTGTATATCCGCGCCTTGAGAGCGGAGCGCCTCTGCGCTCCACGGACTGTCACACCTGCACCTAAATCCCCGAATATCCCTATTTTCCGCGACGGACACGCAACATATTTGGTGACAGCGGTGGGATATTTTAAAAGGGAATAGTTCAAAGTGGGGACAAACATTTAAAGGGTGACAGTTTAAAAGGTGATAATTCTGTGAAAACCAATTTAAAACAGTGAAATAACTGAATAGTTAAGTAAAGTGATTGTGACAAACTTATGTACACTTAAATTACTTTATCAACTCGCGGGTGTGTATTAAACGGTCAATTAAACATTCTACAAACTATTTTATTGAACTGTTATATATTTAATAAGTGGACAAAGTTTAGTGCAACTTCTCCCTCTTGGGTTTTGGCACGGTTTCCCCAAGAGCGAAGGGTAAATACCGGAGACAGGTGATTTCGGCTGCCGTGCAAGCCATCCACCGAAATCACGCGCACCTCGTCCACGTCATCGTTGCATCATTCCTGGAGCATAAGAGAGGATAAAATAAAATCCCGGGACCTGATCGGACTGTTCACGGAGCTGAGGCCTACCTGATGCAGCTGATTGCGGACAAATTTTACTGGAGTACCTGCTGCTGAATTGGGGACCATTGAGCTGGAGTACCTGCTGTCGAATTTGAGGACCATCGAGCAGGAGACGGGACAGAGCCATACACCTGTGAAAGAAGCAACAAGTTAAACGAGAAACGTTAAGTGACTTCTTGCGGATTATAAATTTGTCGTGCAACAAAACTGTAAGTCTAGAATATTAGCAAATAGACTATAGAATATTAGTTGTAACCGTTAGTCCTAATTCGATAAGATGCCGCCGTTTTCAACGAAACTAGTAAGGGCCAGAAGGAGGAAGGGTCGCAAAAATAGTCTGCGTGGTGATAGCGTCATATTTGTGGAGGAAAGTTCAATAGAATCTCCTAGTAGAGGATCTTCTTCCTCAATTGGAAGATTTGAACCCCGATTACAAGAGTCATCTCTTGTACCTGCCCAGTCCACGATGCAGAGTTGGGGTGAGCCGGGCGGTGTATCTGTTCCTTCTAGTAGCACGGCAAATAACACGCTAATGATTCCACCTAGGCCATTACCTTCTAATGTTTTGAATTCCTCTTCAGATGCGAATGAACATCAGACAAATACCTTAAATTTAGAGTCATTACAACCTTCCAAGGACAGTATGACTAGGGACGCGGTCACGTCATCGCCTAAACTTTCAAAAACCTTTACGGGCACCCAATACGATGTAGTAAAAAGTTTTATTCCTCATTTTGATGGAAAGCCGTCCCAGGTAAACCATTTTATTGCCCAATGTAGGCTTGCCGACACCTTAGCAAAAACCGAGGACAAAACACTTTTGCTCGCTATAATTCGGAATCGAATGCAACACCGGGTTTACAGGGGTATAATGGGTGATGACGAACCGGAAACTGTGGAGGAATTGATAGCCCTGATTAAATCCACGTTCGCCCAAAGTTTTAATCTAAATGATACTCAAAATGAGTTGAAGACCGTACGCCGTCGTGAAAGCGAATCGATCGAGGAATACGGGTTCCGAGTAAACGATATTTTAGATCGCGGGGTACAGGGGGCGAAAGAAGATTTGCGTTCAGAGGAATTTGGGGGCATTAAAAAATTACTTATGACGAGCGCGGTGGCAGGATTTTTAGGGGGACTGGGAAACGATGTTGTCGCGAGTATTCTGTCTAACGATGATGTTAAAGATTTAAGAGCAGCGATTAAATTAGCGTCAAAAATTGAAACTCAGGTGAATTCATCGCGGAATTCACAGAACACCAACGTTTCTAATACGAATTCTAGAGTTCTAATCGCGGAAACGCGCGACCGCAAATGTGTTACCTGTGGAAAGGCCGGGCATATTTCTGCGGATTGTCAGGTGCGTCGGGATCGTCGCTTCATAAATTCGAATCGTGACCACCAGTTTCCTTCAATTTCTGAAAATCAAGGAAATCCTTTGAAATCGAGAAGGAATTGTTAGCAGTTTTGTTTGGAATGGAATATTTTCGACCCTACCTTTATGGTCGACAGTTTACATTGCTCACTGACCATAGACCCTTGGTATGGTTACACAATGTCAAGGATCCAACATCTAAAATCATGAGGTGGCGGATCAGGTTGAACGAATACGATTATACTGTGGTATATAAACCTGGAAAGGTCAACGCCAATGCCAACGCACTTTCACGGAACCCTGTAGACACCTGTATAAATTCAGATCCTCAACCACTTATCGTATGGTCTAGCATGGATTCCAATCCCGGTTCGCGGTGTCTGGAAAGGGTGCTTGCCTGCGCAGGTGGGACACCAGTTGCAGGCTCCGAACCGGCCGGGATGGACGAAATGCAGTTCGTCTATAATGAATCGCTAGTGGCCTCTGCATTCCTGGCGCGCGGGAAGGCAGCGGCTAAACAAAACGAGGTCACCAACAAGGAGCAAAGAACTTTGAATACGGAAGCTGTGTCATCAAAAAGTTTATTTAAATCTCGGAAGGGACCATTCCATGAGGGTGCCTGTGTGGTCCCGGTGCAGCTTGTGCCAGCGCAGGGGTGTGATCCCCGTGATTGTGTGATTTTGTCCTCGCCTCGAACAGTGGTTTCGGGTGAGAGTGTGAGAATGAGGTCGCAGCTAGTGGATGTGCTGGACCCACCGTGAAATCCACCCCAGACGTACATGCGGGTGCGGCTCGGTGAAATGTTTCCAACCAAACAGGCCATTTATTTGCCCAGCGTGCCATGATTCGTGCTATGTCGGGCAGACCAACGTGCATTTGCGCGCTCTACCTGTACAATGCCCAGCGCGCATGGGTACATGCTTGCATGGTTCTAGGGTTGATGTTGTGGAATGCCTTGGCAGAGAGACCAGGCAGCGTGGACAAGTTGGCTGGGATTCCCAAAGAGATTGTGACCTCGTTAACGGTTTCTGTAAAGAAAAAGATAAGGATTATAGATCTTAATAATGTCAAGAGCGGTGAAAATAGTAAAAGAACAATATTGATTAATAATTTGGATAATGCAATGAATAGACCTACGGTAGATCCTTCCCTTTTACCTGTTATACATCATGCAGAGGATAATCTTTTTATGAGACGCGATAATCTTATTCATTTTACGCCTCTTCTTTTATTTTATAAGTCATAAAGAAGCTCTCCTATAAACTTAGAAAAAGCAACCGAGTGAAATGTTTGAGATGATAATTTGCTGAAATGCAAGCTCGAATAGCCCCAGGGTTTCGAATGATTCCCCGCGCTTTATGTCTCTCTGTTTACAAACGGTGTATAAATGAAAGATCACTTCAGATGGGTCGTCGCTGTTTGACGCGCGATGCTGTTCCTTTTTTTTTGTCTGTCTGTGCGTTTAGCTTCGCTAAACAAGTTAAATGGTTAAAAGGCGTCGAAAAAGCGAATACACACGTGACAAGACAAATCTAACGAGTAAAGGAACGCTCCGCTCCAAGATAAAAATGGTTGTTTACAATCAATACAGCGTTCCGGTACCCCTGATCGTAATTTGAAACTGTGTAACAAAAGAGAGGAAAGCGAATGGTGAAGGAACTTCAAGCCTCCGTGGCGTGGCTAGAACTTGTGATAAAAGTATGTTTGCAGCAATTATGCATGCTCCCGTTAAAACAGCATTTCAATGTCTCGCATGGCTTTAAGTCCTAGGAGGCTTCAACATTTAGAATACATCCGGATAGATTCAATATTTCTGAAATATATTGTTACCTTGTGTGTTGGTAAAGTTGTAGTTCCACCGAAGTCGAGTAGTTGACCTTAAATTATCAGGGATATTCTTCATAGGGCACACCGTAGCTTCATAAATTATCTTAAGCACTATTGCACAAAAACAGATTGGGACGATTGGATACGTTTTTGCATTTTCTCTTATAATACCTCTGTACATGAGGGCACTGGGTTCACCCCTCATGAATTGGTTTTTGGTGTAAAGGCCAACATACTCTCTGAATTTTCCAAAGGGCAAGCGCCTCGAACTTTTGCACAGCATTTTGATGAGCTTTTTACTAAAATTACCACCACACAGACTATGGCTGCACGAAATCTGGAAAAAGCAAAACAGAAAAGCAAGGATTACTATGATCAGAGATTAAATCCATGTAAATTTAATGTAGGCGACATGGTGTATTTACTTAAAGAGCCTAGAAGTTCTAAATTTGATTGCGACTGGCTGGGTCCGTATAAAATAAGTCGAATGTTTGGAGACTTAACAGCGGAATTAGAATTAAAGGAAAATAAATATAAGATAGTACATACCAACAAATTAAAATTGGCGTGTATTCGGCTGGACGATTCTACCGAAGACTGAATTAAATATATGCGTATCGCTGAATGCCTTGTAAGCTTGTGCTTATGTTCTATTAATATTACGGTTTATGAATAATCCAGAGACTATTGACAATATATGGAGGAATTATTATTTGTTGTACGTTTACGTATACAGATTATGTGCGCGAAGCTACGAACTATTGAATGGACTATTGAAGATTGTACGATGAGTGACATTGAATGAACTACTAAATACAGACTTACTTTCACGTTATTAGGAAGTTATGTTATGAATGAAAAAGCTGTTTTTTTTTGTAAACACCTTTTTGTATAAGGGGGAAGGTGTAACGTGAAACGTTATCACGTGAATATGTTTAGAGTGGTGTGGCGACACTGCCATGGGAATATTTATCGATAGTCTATTGTATCGATATGTCTTGAATGTTCTTCGAGGACCTTTGTATCGATGGTCATAAATTAAGAGCGAAATTCGAACATCGTCTATGCATACCCTTATATAAATAAACAAAGAGTAAATTGTAAACCCCTCGACGTGGGTGATAGAGCTGAAAGAAGGCCGGAAGTCCAGAGAATGGAATAGTTTCACTTGGAAAATTCCTAAAAACTAATTTATAATAGACCATAGCTAATTCGTTGTTTTCGACCAAGGCACGAACGGTCCTTAAGGGTTACGAAGTCTTTTTCGATATCCTGTCTTTTCATGCACTCTAAGAGGGTCGTAAATTTCCTCAAGAGTTGCTTTGGCAAGTACAAGGTCTTGTCGTTTCCTAATTTCTCTGGGTCCCACGCTTTCTCTTAGCACATGTGCGCTGCAACGTTCTAGCGTCTTGGCGGAGCGCCTCCACTTCCACGCGCTTGAGGGTGGACCACAGCCAGGAGAAGGGGCCCACACGAGACGGGGTGGACTCCTCCACCATTGGACGAGGGATGATCCTGAGGGAGGATCCAGGATCCACCAAGGAAGGGGCATCGACCGACAACGCGCGAAGATCTCCTCCGCCAAGCGCAGAATTGTCAGAATGATTTTGTCACTCGTTACGGACAAGTCGTTTTCGCACAGAAAGTTCTAAGCCTTGTTAACACAAAGTCAAAGTTCTGTTTTAAATTGAATTCAAAATATTAAAGTACTCAAAACAATAATAACAGTTTACTATTTTGTATATCCGCGCCTTGAGAGCGGAGCGCCTCTGCGCTCCACGGACTGTCACACCTGCACCTAAATCCCCGAATATCCCTATTTTCCGCGACGGACACGCAACAACACAAAACAGCGATATTAACCACTGATATTAATATATATAGCACCAAATAGAACGACAAATACGATAAGACGATAAATAAATTGAACAATTAAATCACGCAAAGGGACGTAAATTGCGCAGGTTTATTAATCACACAATTATACCGTTGCGAATAAAATAAATAAAAGACAACAATGAGATGAAACGAAATTACGGTAATAAAATAAATAAAACAAATAATGAATATAACGCAAGTTGCATAAATTATCAAGGCACACTACCCCACTGTACCATAATAAATAAAATAATATAAAATAAATGAAACAAACGCAAAGTAGCACAAAATAATGTGAAATATAAATAAAAATATATAAGTATAAACGGCAAAGGAAAAGTAAAATAAAATATAGAACACTGTAGACAATGAAACAATGAAATAATGAAGCGAAATATGTAAAATAAAAATGAAATGAAGATAAATGAAGATAAATTATGTAAATTGATAAACGCGTTAAAATGACAATGGAAAAAAGTGGAAATAATAAAATACGACGAATAAATACGACGAATAAATATGCAACACCGGCTAATCGAATAATCGAATCGATTAATCGAATGTGTTAATAAATAATAAGTAATTAAATCATACAGCGGAATAACGCGCCAGTCAAACACATGCAACCAGACAGTAAAATAAAGTAAATTAATATTAATAATACAAATAACGATGAAATAACGATGAAATATCGAAAAATAATGAAAAATATCGATGCACTTTCACACAAATTACTTAATAAACCGACGCAATTAACGGAAAACATAATAAAATCAGAATAAAGGAATAAAAATAATACGTCACCAAACCGTTGACCTATATTTCCCATCGACTGTCCTCTTCTATCCAAGGCCCGGGCCGCGCGTGCAGGTTGACTATCCTTGTCCAACCACAGCAGCCATCTTGAAAACCTGTCAATCCTGTCTGATCTTGCATGCGTTGTCTTCATTAATTTAATCACAAAAAGTCACAAAAAAAACGCAGAATTTTAATGCGAAACGTTCCCGATTAATCAAATTTATCCGTAAATAATGTCTAATGTTCATAATTAATGCCACGAATACCGGGAACACACGTGGAAATGCCGCGTAACACGCACATCACATTTTCGTTATTTAACAATAAATTAACACATTATTTAATCACAAAACACAACAATAGCACCCCAAACACTTAATAAACACTATTTAACAAAAAACGCGAATAAATAAGCCGCTTTTCACCGCGTTGCGAAACTAACCGCGGAGCGACCACGAAACACGTCCGCTCTCCTCGACGCGTCGAGCGGGAATCTTTTTTTTTTTTTTTTTATACGTGGAGGAAATCTTCCTAAGACACCTCCCGCCCCCCTGGGGAGGGGCAGGAGGTAGTGTGGGATTTCTACCCACTAAAACCTCCACGGTGACCTGCACTGGGCTGCAGGGAGGGCCCCGGGACCTCTTACGAACACTCCGGGACCCCCCCACCCTTGGCGCGACTGCGCCCCATCTCGGGGGAGGGTCTAACCTTTCACCCTCCACCATACGTGCCAACTCCGCCGACGTCGGGGGTCACACCCGACGCCGGCTACTCCTCGGGCCGCGTGCCATGACGACCGGGGCCCCAGCCCCGGCCGCCTGCGGCCCGGCGGCCCCGCACCATGCTTGCGGGGCCGCCATATCCTTTGATGGAGAGAGGGCAAATCCCTCTCCCCGTCTCCTCCTCTTGTGGGGAAGGCTGGCGCCTCCCCCTAGTCCTCTTCGGGGGAGCCGATGCTCCCCCATCCTCTTCTATCGGTGGGGGCGGTGGGCCTGGTATGTAATAGCTTCACGGCCCACCGCCCCGTCCGCCTCATCTGCTGTTGGCGCCGTCGGGAGGCCTACCCCGACGGCGCGTCCTCCTGCGGGCGGGGTCAGCTCTCTCCCGACCCCGCTCCGCTTCCTCCTTAAGGGCGATGACCTCCTCACAGAATGAGGTCACCGCCCGCCACTGATCCTCGCCGGAAAGCATGGCTCTCACTACAGCCTCCGGCGAGAGATCAGGGCCCACCTCGCACTCCAGGGCGTGACGGGCCCGCGCAAACACTGGGCAATGCTGCAGTGTGTGCTGCGCGGAGTCCCGCCCCGCCCCGCAGTGGTGGCATATCGGCGTCGCCTCGCGACCTATCCGGCACAGGTAGTCACCGAAGCAGCCGTGCCCGGTGAGTACCTGCGTGGTCCGGTAGGTGACCCTTCCGAAGCCGCGGTCCCGCCATTCGTTGATAACCGGCAGGACCGCCCCGACCGCTCGCTGGCCGGCTGCGCCGCTCTGGATGAGCTCGCGGCGCCACCGGTCCAGGGCATTTTGCCGGGCCTGGTGCCTCCACTCCTGCTCGACCGTCGGCTCTGGCGGTGCCTCGCCCGTCTGGCGGTGGCCGCGCAAGCGCCAATACAACGTGGCGCCGGCCTCCGCCTCGTGCTTAAAAGGCACGACACCCGCCAGAGCCATCGCCGCCGCGTGGGAGACCGTGCGGTACCCCCTCACGACCCTGATGGCCATCGTCCTCTCTACCCGCCGCAGCACAGCTTGACTGCGACGGGACGCCATCAGGGCCTGGGCCCATATCGGCGACCCATAAAGGGCCATACTCCGCACGATCCCCGTGTAGAGGCGGCGAATCTTCTCGCTAGGCCCCCCGATGTTGGGCAATATCTGCCCGAGGGCGTTTGTTGCCCTTTCCAATCGGGGGGCCAGACGGTCGAAATGATCCTCGAAGCACCAGTGGCTGTCCAGGTGGAGGCCCAAGTACTTGAAGCCCTTGCCCACCTGGACTCTTGTGTCACCTACCCGGATCCAAGACTGGGGCGGTGGCGCGACCCCACGCCGAGGCGAGTAATGCCACATCGCCTCGGTTTTGTGGGGTGCTAACTGAAGCCCCAGCCTCCGGATGGTCGCTGCGACGGCAGCCACACCTATCTCCATAAGACGACTGGTCCTGCTCCAGTCCCGGTCGGTGGCAAAGATGTGGGTGTCGTCACAGTAACACCGCACACTTACCCCGTCCGGGACGGCGACCCACAGAGTCTTGTTGTACCCCAGGATCCACAGCGGCGGTCCCAAACGGGACCCCTGGGGTACACCCCTCTCGACGCCCCTCGTGTATATGCGTTCGTCCCGGCCCACATACATAATGTACCTATCCCATAGGTAGTGCCCTATGATCCTCGTCAGGTATGGGGGCGCTTCGTGATCGTTTAGCGCCCCCATTATCGTCCCGTGGGGCAGGGTGTTAAAGGCGTTCACTATGTCTAGTGAAACGCCCATCCCCACCCCGCCCCTGGACGTGGCCGAGTCGCAACAGGAGCGCAGCGAGTGAATTGCATCGATGGTGCTGCGCCCCTGTCTAAAGCCAAACTGCGACTCGGCCAGATCAGGGCCCACCAGGGATAGGTGCCGGGCGAGGCGGTCAGCTATCACCGCTTCGAACAGCTTCCCGACCTCGTCCAGCAAAACAATGGGCCGGTACGCAGAGGGGCTCTCTGCGGGCCGTCCTTCCTTCTTCAGCAGGACCAGTCGTCCCACCTTCCACTCCCTAGGGAATGTCCCCTCCTTCAGACAGGCGCTGAAGAGGCGCCTCAATCGCGGTCCAAGGACGCGCAGGGCCAATACCCAGGCTCGGCCGGGGATGCCGTCTGGGCCCGGAGCGGTGTTCCGGGCCGCCATACGTTTGATTGCCCCGGCCAGCTCCTCCTCCGTGACCCCCATTTCGTCGGTCCATTCGACTTGGACCGGCGCGGGGCAGGGGTGGTCGCCCTCGTCACGAGGGAATAACGTGTCCACCACCTGCCCCAGGAACTGGGGATCGAGGCTCTCCGTCACGGGCGGCGCCCTGGGCCTTAGTTTACTCATGGCCCATCTGTAAGGGCGCCCCCACGGATCCATCTCCAGAGAGCCGAGGAGCTCTTGCCACGCCCGGGATTTGGCCTCTCTGATGGCCTGCTGCAGGGTTACCACTAGCACCCTGTAGCACCCGTACAGCGTTTCCTCCCTCGCTGGGTCGCGGTTCCTTCTCCGACGGGCTCTTTGCCACTGGCGTCGGGCGACGTTACAGTTACGCCAGATGTCGGCGATTTCGCCCGACCACCAATAGGCGGCCCGTCTGGGGAGGCATTTGGCCCGGGGCATAGCAACATCGCATATTGCTTTCATCGTGCCCCGGAACCACTCCACTTCCTCCCCGATATCCGCGACCGGCCCCGAGCGGGAATCTAACCTAACCTAACCTAACCTAACCTAACCCTAACATAACCTAACCCTAACCTTTTTTTTTGTGGCGGGGAGGGGGAAAATGCTTTATGCACACCGGGCGGGGAGTGCAAGCCCGGTAGTGTGGGACTCCGTCCCGTTTACCCACTAAAAACCCCCTCCTCGTACTTACCATTTTTTTCAAGTGGCCGGGATAGACTGGTAAGGCCTTTTTAGGCAAAACTTCGGTCTAACCTTTTTTAGCCACCCTTAATCTATCTTTTGGTACTAACCTTATGATCGCCTCCATTAGTTGGGATCTGGGATATGGGGTAGATCTATGTATCAGTTAAGTCAGGGCTACTTTGCCCTTTTAGCCATTCTAATTTATATACATCCTTTGTTATTAATTAATGTATATAAACAATTTAATATCTGACACTAATATTGCTCGTAGTCTTAGATTTATTTAATTGTTGATAGTTTACATTTATTTGCTATTTCTACTCCTGTCCTTATCTCCTAGTTGGTATCTAATTTATTTCCTTAATTTGTTAATTTTAACCCGTTTCTATATTTAGAACCTCAATCACCAGTATTTAAGTAACTTCAAATTAGCATTACTATGCTTTTGCATTTATATAATATAGGTGGGCCATCTCAGTCGTGATATATCATTGCTTTATTATGATCCTAATTTTATCCTGTGGTTCACCATCTATGTTCCCTGTATACATTGCGTGATTCGGGTTTCCCTTCTAGTATACTACTCAGTGTATGGGCGCTGGTGTGCCGGGAAAGTAGGGTAGGCATGGCGCTCTGTGTACAGAGTAATCTATGACTAGATCGACATCATGGCGTCCAGGTAATATCTGTCGCCGTTTTATAAGTAAGACTTTATTAGTGTATACATGCATATAATGCCAAGTGTAAAACAATTTTACGTGTATTATATCTCTCGCAGTCCTATTTTGTATACTATTTTACCTCTCTTCTCGAAACTGTATAGCATTACGGCGATTACAGTGTATATTGTGTGACACCAGTATTATTTCCTGATTTATGATACTTTGATTATGTGTAATTTTCTTACGAAACTATCCCTTTGCCTCTAAATTACATCATTTGTTTATTTCTATACGCGTTCCTATAAACTTCCAATTTGTTTTCAGACGGGAATTTTCAGTGACAATTAACTATAGAACATAACCTTGTAGGATAACGGGCCCAGCCGACACCTGAAATTTTGTCATTACCATAATGCAGTATATCAGGTTACGTATCCCCTGCGTAGCATCCTTTCTCTAGTACCTGCGTTGCTGGGTCACTGGCCTGTCTTCGCATGGCACGTAGTAGGAAGTTGCCCTACTTTCCTTTTCAGTGTCACTGTAATTTAGTATTAATATGTTTCTCGCGGTCCATATTTTTATATATTCCTTTATGAAATTACTTTCATTGTCATTTCAGATTTCAGACTATTGGTCACCGAGCTTAAACCTGGTTTATACGCTTGAATTGTAATGCCCCTTTTCGCATACTCAATGTGCGTGCAGTTATTGTCTAGCCGAACTACATTTCTGTGTTTTATTTAGGGATTTTACCTCAATATCACGGTGAGTCAATGCGTTCAAAAGCTAAGATCTAGATATAGTCATATTTGTAAAATTTCCAGTATATCTATTCGTATTAAGTATATAAGTAAGATATAAGTAAAATAGAAGTTAGATACGCGATTATATGTTTAAAAGAATAAAACTTAGTCCTTTATATAAAATGTTCTTATGATTTACAGGTAGCTAAAATAAATAAATAAATAAATAGTTAAATAAATAAATAATAAATAAATACTTAAGTAGTAAAATAAATAGATGAGTAAGTAATTTATTCCAGTTACAAACGGTAACCATTTTTAATTAACTGGGCTTCACTTTAAGTAGATTTGCGTTAAACGATCGCCATAAACACAACGCCTAAATGATGGTAATATATACTTATGTAACCAAGCAACCAGTAAGTGCTTTTTATTGTTCTTTCGTTCGTTCATTCGCCTTTATTGACTTTTTTGACCTATTTTTACCTTTTAGGCCCATATTTGCAATTTTGAGTATGCTGTACTACTATGCGGTTTTTCCACCTGTACAAGTAGGTATTTTCTTCTTTTATTATTTGGATTACTACTCGGAAAACCTTTCGGGCCCAACAATTCGGTTCAATTTATATTTGCTAATTTGTTTCCTATTTTTAATTTAATTTAATTCTATTTCGTCACTTATAGTTGTATGATTTCTACCTCGCCCGTTGGTTCTGCCCGTGCGTTTCTTTTAATTTCACGCCTAATTTTCTCTCTATATGTTTTTTCCCATTTTTCTTTTTCACTGATGCAATTTATGCAAAATTCTCTAACGTAGTAATTGGTACTTTTCTTTTTTAATAGGTTTGCCATGTTTTCTGTTGCCCAGATCTCGGGCTGGATGTGACCTATGAGGCGCTCTCTCTCCGCACTCCACCTTGGGCACTGGAAAAGAGTATGCATCACATCGTCATTTGGATCGTCACAAAACCAGCAATTTGCCGTATTTTCTTTTCCGATTTTATGAAGGTATGAGCCAAAACATCCATGACCAGTCAGTGCCTGAACCGTGTGATAATCCAAAGGTGGTGGTCCATCCTGGTACCATTCTTTTAGGTTTGGAATAACCGTATAGGTCCATCTTCCCTTAGTCTGGCTTGACCATTCTTCCTGCCATTTTTGCATCGATTTCTTTTGCTCATTTTCCTTCATTTCCTTTTTTTCTTCCATAGTTGGCGTCTCCTCATTTGTGGTTGTATTCGTTTCCTCTTTTAATTTTCTGATTTTATTATATACATTTTCAGCTTCCTTGGCTGTGTAATCCCACGGGAGCTTTCCTGTTAAGATACACAGCACCTCCGTCGATACGGTTCTGTACGCTCTGCAGATTCTGCTAAGGGGTTGCCTTTGTGCGTCTCTTAGCATTTTAACATTTATTTTGTACTTCAGAGCTCGAGCCCATATCGGAGCCCCGTACATTACGACCGAGTTTACCACATTATAATATAGTAATCTAGCTTTGTATCCAGCCCCATTTATGTTTGGCATTAGAAAACTCAGATGTAGCGCGTATTTACTCGCTTTATCGGTGGCTGCTTTTATTTGTTCTTTAAATACTTGGTTACTCTCAAAAATAACTCCTAAGTATTTAGCTTTTTTGCGCGCCGGGATCTGGTTTTCGTCGATATAGACTTGAATTCCTTGTGGATGTTTTCTGCCAGTCAGCAAAAGTGACTCGGACTTGTGTGGTGCCAATTCCAAACCTTCACTCTTGTACCATTTTACCATATCCTTGATGGTTTCGTTCGCTATAAATTTCATCCTGTCAAGGTCATTATCGATCACGATTATGCCTATATCATCCGCAAAAGCCACCAGGTATACGTCTCTTCTAAGTTTAATCCTCAGCAGCCCATCGTATACCTGGTTCCACATAAAAGGGCCTATTATGGATCCTTGTGGAACTCCTCCAAAAACTTGAATTTTCTCTTTCCCATCGCCGTCTCCTATAACTAGCCAGCGATCACTTAGGTAGGATCTTATAAGTTTAATCAGATCCTGCGGAAATTTCCTCTTTTTCATCTCATTAATTACGCTGTTCCACCGTAGTGAGTTAAATGCGTTTTTCACGTCCAGCAGAATCAACAGGCAGTGTCTACCTTCTTTTTTGGCTTGGTCCCATAATTTAACTACCCTATCCATGGCATGAATTGTACTTAGTCCTTTCCTGAACCCGAATTGCTGTGGTGAAAGATTTTCTTTTCTAATTGCTTTTAATAGTCTAATCTTTATAATTTGCTCGAAAATTTTTGTTATGTTTGACGCGATGCATAGCGGTCTAAAATCCGATGGAATAAGCTCGGTGATTTTATCTTTTGTTTTATTTGCAGGTTTTCCTTTAGGGAGGAGAACTAACCTGGTCGTCTTCCATTCGACAGGCCAGTAGCCCAACCTCAGGCACGCATTTAACAGGTCCCTCCAGAAGGTAATCGCACCCAACCCTATTTTTTTGGCAACTGCTGCCGGGATCCCGTCTGGCCCCGGAGCTTTGTTTGTAGCTATTTTTTTACACGCGGCGACTACTTCTTCTTCCGTAATGTCGTCTTCGTTTTCGTTTCCGCTTTCAACATCTACCACCCCATCATTATTTTGTGTACTTACCCGTGTTTCAATTTCAGTTGTCACCCCGGGTTTCGTTTCCTGATTTATGGGTTTTAGGATAAACAACCCTTCAATAACCCTCTTAGTCTGGCAGTTGTCCAGTTTAATCGGTGGAACACTGGGCTTAATTTGTTTAATTATCATTTTGTAAGGCTTCCCCCACATATCATTGTCGATGGTCTTAATAAGTTTTTCTACGGTTTCTTTTTTTGAGTTTCTAATTTTCTTATTTAGTTCCTTCTTGGCTAATTTGAATTCTCTTTCCGCTAATTCTGATAGTTCTTTTTCTTTTTTTCTCCTTAACCTAGTAACCTTCCTGCGAAGTTTGTTAGTAGCTTTCCTTTGTTCAGCTATTTCCGGCGTCCACCAGTGCACCGGACATCTGCCAGGTCTAAGAGGATTTCTTTTAGTACAGTTGCTACCTATTTTTTGCATATCCTCGAGTACTTTTTTAATATCGTTTACCGTCTGATTTATACTGTACCTATTATTTTCTCTGTCCCCGTATTTCTCGAGGAACTTGTTTACATACTTATTTGAATCTATAGTACTTCTGTTCATTCTTTTATTACCCCTATTTTTCGTTTTCTTGTTCTTATTTCTAATACTTTTTGTTTTATCTATTTCAGGATTTTCTAGGTTAACCTCGTGCCACAAATAGAGATGGTCGGAACCAGTGAACTCATCAAGGACTTCACTGGTTGTAACCTTGTAACACAGGTTAGTACTTGTTATCAATAGATCGATTTTAGAACCGTTTCCCTTTATACATGTGTTCCCGCCCACTGTGTATATGGGCGACAGACTCTCGCTAAGTACATACTCTAATAATATTTTGCCTCTGGCGTTCCAGGTGTTACCACCCCAAACAGGAGACTTGCTATTGAAGTCGCCAGCCAGAAGGATACCGCTCCATTTATTGGATTTGATAACCTCGGATATTTCGTCTAGTCTCTCATCTACTGTTACAACATCTATGTTTGGCGAAATATACTCGCTAATTATCAGGAAATTATTGTAATTTATAGCCACCATGCCTACCCCTTGTCTAACTATGTTTATATTTTTCCCTTTCTGCACACCTTGATTGGTCACCCATATTGCAGCATCTCCCTTGCAGTCGTTAAACCAGTAGTTTTTATTTCTATTCTGCTCAGTTATTAATACTAAGTCTGGGTTTAATGTATTTACAGTTTTATCTAGTAAATCCTGAGCCAGTTTACATTTATTAAGGTTAATTTGAAGTAGTTTAAGACTGAATTTTGTTTATCTTAGGTGCCCCGCTTATTGCTTCCTTATATTGTTTACATCTGAGGGATCCTGCAATATGGTTTAGTTCAGCCCCTGTGATTCCCTTTTCTACGCAGAGTACACACCTTGCTCTTTCGGCTTTACAATCAGCCATTTTATGCGAATTTTCACCGCATCTTCTACATATGTCCGCGTCACCCTCGATCGTAGCACACCTCGTTGCTACGTGGCCAAACTTATGGCATTTAAAACATCTAGTTATACTGGGCAATTGTCTTACTTTACAATATACCCAGCCAATCTTAATTTTGTTTTCCCTAAGCAGGGATCCCAGTTCTCCGGGGCCTTCTATGATAGCCACTTGAGTGCCCATAAAGGAGCTCCTAATATTCTTACATTTGATATTTTCTCTATTTACTCCAGTGGTTTCCGATACGCTTTCGAGGATCTCATCTTTTACAGCACCTGGATCAATATCCAGGATTTCGAGAGTGATCTTTGGTACGAGTCTTCTTACCGTTGTCTCATCCCCCATAGCTTCTTTGACCTTCTTATGAAAATCTGTGCTATCGGTCTCTTTCTCGAATTCAATTAGGATGTCCCCTGTTCTGGTGTGTCTGATTCTTTTCACACCCTCTACATTTCTTCCCATTTTTTCCTTAAGCCTTCTCGTTGCTTCTGCGTATGTTTGCTCTTTGTTTACGCTGATTGTAATGGCCTCATTTCTCTTAATTACTGGCGCATTCCTTTTTCTGTAGTTATCTGTATTTGTTATTTTAGCGTTTTTATCTGTACTTGGTGTCTCAATCTTTTCATTTGGTTTTCTTCTTCTCTTTGGACCTACCATTTCCCATTCCGACTCCGAGGAGGCTTCTTCATTTTTTCTTCCTATAATTTGGATACTCCTAATCATCGGTTTCGCTCTGATCTCTTTATTAGTAGTGCGCGTCTTTTTTGATAGCGCCTCCATTTCTGGTGGTGTCACGTTTTTCCTCTTATTACGCATCTCCGTATATTCGTTACGTGCCTCTATGGTGTTCTGTCTGTTTTCCAATTTGTTAAGACTCTTTATTATTTGTGCAGTTTTATTTTCTTCTACCTTTTTGAGTTCTTCTTGTTGTATTCTTTCTTCCTTGTACGTATTGATCGCCTCCGTAATCAATCCTCGGGTTTTTATTAACTTTTCTCCCATTTCCGAGCTTATTTGTGTAACCATTGCACTACCCTCGGCAATTTTCTTCAAATAATTATTTACAAGGTCATTTGAACTCTTGACCATGCTAAGTATTTGGTCAATCGCCAAAAGGGCAGTGTTAAGGCCTCCTGTAATATTTTTTTCTACCTTTGCAGTTTCCTGCTCTTTTTGGGACTTTTTGTTTGTAGGTGTGTTAATTTCTATCTTTCTCTCATTTTTATTTATGAACACATTGTCGTCCTCGTCCCCGGTCAAGTCCACGTCAGCGGTAATCTCCCCGCTGTTCCTCGCCGGACTTCTGGACAGTGTCCTAGTTGGTCGGAAGGCAGATTTTACCTCGTAGACTTTGCTCACTTTTTTTGGTTTAATCTCGCCTTGTGGCTTGATAAAATCTGCTTCCTTTAGCTCGCCTCTAATTTTTATTTTATAGACATCTTCTTGTGTTTTTATATCTTTTAATCTACTCGTATCCTCATTCATAGCCGAAGTCGTCGTCGTAAGTTCCTGTCCTAGTTTCTTTTGTGTTTTTTGTGTTTTGTTGTTTGTTTTGATAAAGCTTTCCATTCGAGTCCCACGAGAGTGGTCAGAATTTACGTCCATTCAGGCAGAGCCGCCTTACCTGAACAAGCCTGTATACTCGGGGGGGACGGCAGGTACCCCCGAGGGACCGTTTGTGACTACACAATTTACGTCCCTGTAGCCACGAGCCCATCGGCACGGTGCCTCACACCTTAAGCTGGGACAAGACTGTAGGATTAGAACGGGTTTTGTGTAAGGATAAGGAAATACAGGAGGGCGGGATAGGACGTGTGGAAAAAGTTTAAGAGTCCAAGTCGCTTTTGCGGGCTTTGATGGTGCAATCTTTAGCTTCTAATTTCGCGCTTGTTTTTGCTTATATGGTGTTCGACATTTCCATCTCTAGTTTGTTTTCACTTTACATGCTTATACCCATCAGTATTTATCGCAGCTCCATTCACTTCGGGCGATTCAACATGGCGACAGTAGTACCCTACTAGCCGCGCGCGTGGTGCCTTTACTATCGTATAACTCTTCGTGTCTGTTTTTTCCATGTATGAGTGTCATTTTGTGCAATTTTTTTTCCATTTTCATATTTTGTTTGTATTACTATGCAAAATTTTTGCAGTTAAACGTTTTCTTAACAGTGTTTAACGCATACGTCGTATGTGCGTATGATTTCATTCATTATGCATTCCCCGTAGTGGCGCAGTATTCAACCTTGTTTGTGCCAAGTACTTCCGTGCGTGCATAATTCAGTTTTATTTGTACTCCTGCAATTTGCCTTTAAAATCAGTTTTTCTGACTGGATTTTTAATGGTTTGGATATTCTTCCTGTGAATTGTTTCAGTGACATGTGGTTTTATGTGTATTTTATCGTTTTCAATTATTTTATATTGCCAGAGATTTTACTTTTATATATTGACAGGTTTTGTAACCTATTTCAGGCACAAAAACCTTGTACACTTAGATTTAGACGTTTTTGGCTTTCCTAGTTGACAGATTTAGCCAGGATATCCTTTATAGTTTGCATTATCTGTCTATGTCTAGTGTAGAAGCCCTATTTTTAGTGTTTATTTGTTTCTATTTTGATTTTAATGTATTTTAAAGACCGGCTGTATTGTTTGCCTTTGCCCTGTATACTTTATTTTTGCATAGGGTACTGCTAAAACTATTTATATTTGCTGTAGTTTCGCTTATGGTATTATATAATTAGCGTTCATGCATTTTATTACTGCTTTTACATCCAAAGAGAGTTGTACTTTTAAGTTGAACCATGATTCCTGTGTAGGTGTTTCAGTTTGCTTTTACCTGTATAGTATTGTTTAGTGGTGAATTATTTCATCGGTTTTTAAACCGTGGCCAATTCCTTGTTCCACATTTATCCCATCTATGTATTAGTAGTCCAAAAGTTTGTAGATTCCCCAATAATTTCATCGGTGGTACGTCGTAGCAGTATTTCATCTATTTTCTATTTTGTTTTTAATTGATTTTTAATTACCCATAGGTTTTTCCTTATAGTCGCCTTAGCGATAGTATTTATAGATGAAGTTTGTGTATTTTGTCAGGTTTAATTCTTTTGTATATCCGGGAAAGTTTTCCTTTTGTACATTGACAGATTTTGTAACCTATTTCATGTACAAGGCTTCATTTTCTTAGTTTTGAATATTTTAGCACAGCCGACTCTAGTACTAGCCGTGCTGAAGTAAAAATGGCAACACCGCGAGAGTCCGGTCTGAATATATCAACACCTACCCTACTCTATCTGCCTCCCGGACTCCCAGACTCTCAGCCAATCAACGTCGTCAGACTCCCGACACTCTCTGGACTTCACATAACCTCTTTGGTTTCGATCCAATCATTTCGCTTGTTTCAAGGTTTTTATTAACTTATATACACGTTTATCAATTCTTAAATGTTTCAATTTGATCCAAAGATGGTTTCATTTTGCTTCATACCTAAATTTTCTTGAAACCACTGTAAATATTTCAAATATCATGCTTCACAACACCAAACTACTGTGAGAGTACACAAAATATATATCACATTTATAACAATTTTATACTACCACATCACTTCTATTTGCCATAGTTGCAACGTTTATATATTGTTTATACATAATTAACACAAAATAGTGTATATTACTACAGCTTTTAATTAAAAAGGACGTTAATTACAATTCCGAGCACAGGACTCTGTTTTTGAAAATAGGACTCCCGATTGTCACGTGAGCGGTGTTGCCACGTTGTTCAGCATGGCTAGTACTAGAGTCGGCTGTGATTTTAGGCTTACCTAGTTATCGGATTTAGCCACAAATCTTTTGTAGTTTGTAATTATCTATTTGTATTAGTCTACGTGCCCTATTTTCGCCTTATTATTTGATTTTAATGCATTTTTAGGAAACCAGCTGTATTACTTGTCTTTGCCCTATAGAATTTTATTAATATAGTATAAAATACTGCTCAAAACTAGTTTTGTTTATTTTAATTCAACTTATAATATTATATAACTATCGTTTATACGTTTTTTGTCTTTGCTTTTACTTTTATAGTGGTTTGAAAATTTTTAGAGTTGTACAGCGTTCCTATGTAAGTGTTGTATTTAGCTATTTTTCTATAATGTATTGTTTATTAGTAGATTGTTTCGTTTATTTTTAGGCCATGGCCGTTTTCTTATTTCATTTTTATCCCAACTATGAGTTACTAAACCAGCAAATTGTAGTTTCTCCAGAATTTGCCATGCGGCAACACATCGTAGGAGTATTTCATATAAATTATATTGCTATTTTTATAATTTTTGATTTCCATTGTGTTTTTTTCTTCTAGTCGTGTTTGCAATTTTGCTTATAGGTGGAGTTTGTGTATTTTGTCATTTTCAATTTCTTTATATAGCCAAAAATTTTATCTTTTGTACTTTGACAGGTTTCGTAACCTATTTCAAGTGCAAGGCTTTATTTTCTCATTATTTAAACATTTTTTAAGCTTTCCTAATTACTAGATTTGACTGAAAGAACTTGTATAATTTGTATTATCCAGTTTTATTTAGTGCAGATGCCCTATTTTTCTGTTTTTATTTGATTTTAGTGTATCTTTGTATCCAGATATACTGTTTACATTGTCACAGCAAGAATTTATTAAATTATTGTAAAATAGTACTCCCGCTGTTTAGATTTATTTTAAATATATCTAATATACTCCTATAATTTATGTTTTAGCATTTTGTTCTTTCACTTTTATCCTGAGTACACTGTAATTCTTAAAAATCATTTACTCGTCCCTTGTTTGTGCCGTTACCTACTTTAGTAAGATTTTAACTTAGAATTTGTTAAATTTTAGAGTTTTCCACTGCGGAAAGACACTCAGAGCTTTGTTTTATTATGTATTATTGGTATTTAGTAGAAAACTTACCTGTTTTTACCTGTTTTCCACTTTTTAGTAGTTTTTCAAAAATTTGCTTCTATATGGTGAGGTTACTACTGTTTACACTTTCCGAAAATCAGAAATTTAAGTATAAATCCGTACAATTTTTATATAAATCATTACTTTATTTAATTTTTTTCTCCCTGCGCGCACTTTTCCACTATAAATATTTTGAATTTCGCCCGAAATAAATTTTACTTGGTATTATTCCACGGAGCGATGCCGGAGCACGTCCGTGCTCCTTCACGACCGCGACCGGACTCAACCTAACCCTTTTTTTTTTTTTTTACGTGGAGGAAATCTTCTAAAGACACCCCCCGCCCCCCTGGGGAGGGGCGGGAGGTAGTGCGGGATTTTTACCCGCTAAAACCTCCACGGTGGCCTGCACTGGGGCTATAGGGAGGGCCCCGGGACCTCTGACGAACACACCGGGACCTTTCCACCCCTGGCACGCTAGCGCCCCTTCTCGGGGGAGGGTCACACATTTGACCCTCCCCCATGTGCCATCTCCGCCGACATCGGGGGCCACGCCCGATGCCGGCACTCCTCGGGCCGCGTGCAATGGAAGCCGGGGCCCCAGCCCCGACCCCCTGCGGCCCTGCGGCCCCGCTTCAGACTTGCGGGGCCGCGCGATCTGTGTTGGGGGAGGGGCGTATGCCCCTCCCCAGTCCGCCACTTCTGGGGGAGGCGGTTGACTCCCCCTGCTGCTCCTCTTCGGGCGCCCGCTCCCCCCGTCCTCTTCCCGCGTTGGGGGCGGTGGGCCTGGTATGTAATATCTTCACGGCCCACCGCCCCTCCTCCCTCAGGTGACGCCGTCAGGGGGTCTCCCCCGGCGACGCCCCCTCCTACTTCTGCGGGCGGGGTCGGCTCGCTCGCGACCCCGCTCCGCCTCCTCCTTCAGGGCGATGACGGACTCGCAGTAGACCGCCACCGCCCTCCACTGACTCTCGCCGGCGAGCATTGCTTTAACAACTGCCGCCGGCGAGAGGTCCACTCCAATCTCACACTGCAGGGCGTGGCGGGCCCGCGCAAACACAGGGCAGTCTGCCAAAGTGTGCTGCGCGGAGTCCCGCCCCGCCCCGCAGTGGTGACACGCTGCCGTCGCCTCTCTTCCGATCCGGTGCAGGTACTCACCGAAACAACCGTGTCCGGTGAGCACCTGGGTGATCCGGAATGTCATCGTCCCGTAGCCGCGGTCCCGCCATTTCTTTAGCACTGGCAGGACCGCCTCGACTGCTCGCTGGGCAGCGGCGCCGCTCTCCACTAACTCGCGGCGCCACCGACCCAGAGCTATTTGCCGGGACTGGCGCTTCACTCTCGCTATGGTTTCGGCCGTCTCTTCTGGCGGGGTCCCGTCCAGACGAAGGGCACGTAGACGCCAGAAGACCTTGGCGTCGCCCTCCGCCTGGAACTTGAAGGGGAATACCCCCGCCAGGGTCATCGCTGCCTCATAGGAGACCGTGCGGTACCCCCTTATGGCCCTGATGGCTATCCGCCTCTTTACCCGGCGCAGAACTTGCCGGCTGCGCCGGGATGCCATCAGGGCGTCGGCCCAGATGGGCGACCGGTACAGGGCCATACTCCGCACGATCCCCACGTATAGGCGGCGAACCTTCTCGTTGGGCCCCCCGATGTTGGGCAGTAAACGGCCCAGGGCATTACTCGCCCTGTCCAACCGGGGGGCCAGACGGCCGAAGTGCTCCTCGAAGCGCCAGTGGCTGTCCAGGTGGAGGCCCAAATATTTGTGGCCTTTGCCCACCTGGACGTCGACATCTCCTACCCGGATCACCGACTGGGGCGGTGGCGCAACCCCACGCCGAGGCGTGTAAAACCACATCGCCTCGGTTTTGTGGGGTGCTATCTGAAGCCCCAGCCTCCGGATCGCTGCGGCGACGGCAGCTACTCCAATCTCAGCCAGGCGGCTGGTCCTATCCCACTCCCGACCGATGGCGAGCAGGTGCGTATCGTCAGCAAAGCACCTAACGCTCACCCCGGTCGGGAGTGCAACCTAACCCTAACCCTAACCTAACCTAACCCTAACCTAACCCTTCTTTTTTTTTTTTTTTTTTTTATATTAACGAGGTGGGAAAAATGCATTACGCAGACCGAGCTAGTTGGAGTGTGCTCGGTACTGTGGGGCTCCTACATAGTAGTTTACCCACTAAAAAACCCACCTCGCTTTCGCCATCCTGGTGCCTGTCACCAAAAAACCCTACCCCCTGGACCGCCGCCCAGGCATTACTTCGGGGGGGGGTGACATAATATCAGCCTAAATTTTTCACAAATGAGGAGGTATATTCCTCACGTCCACCACTCATCCTGTAGTGCTCTCACCACACTGTGTCAATTATTTAAAATATCAGGGGGGGTTAAAGCCCTCAGTCCAGTTATGTTTTAAAAAACGCTGTGTCAATTATTTAAAATATCAGGGGGGGTTAAAGCCCTCAGTCCAGTTATGTTTTAAAAGATCTTATGCGATAGCTTGCGTCGAAGGGATGTCTTAGGTAGATAAAAACCAACTAAATAAATAAATAAATAAGTAGATCAAATGGGTAAAAACTTCGCTAGTCATATCTTAAAATATAGTATCAGTAAACTTCCAGGAAGCCGACCCCAAAACCAAAAAAGTGCACATCCATCATCTTGGTTACTTTTTCTTTTATTGTTCTTCTTGTTTACTACTTCCTTCCTGTTGTTTATTGGCTTACGTCCTACTTCCTGTTGTTGTTGATCTTTGTCTCTTCCTCTCTAACTCCTCCTTATCCTTTAGTGTCTTTGTAATATACGCTAGTACTATATTCCTGGATTCCTCCTTCTTTAGGAATTTCATAAGGTTCTCCTTGCAGAAATCTCCCTGTAGGGTGGTATCCAGTTCTTCTCTCTGTGGCGTCCACTTGTCGCACTCAAACAGAAAGTGCATGGGGTCGTCTACTGATCCTGGGCAAAAACAGCAGCTTGGCGACTCCTTCTTTTTAATCTTATATAGGTATGATTCAAAACATCCATGCCCTGTCAAGATCTGTGTTAGGTGGAAACTTAAAATACTTGGGCCCCACTCGATCCAATCTGCAATTTTTGGGATCAACTCATGTGTCCACCTACCTTTATCCGAGCCGTCCCATCTCTCTTGCCAGACGTCCATGGTGAATGCCCTGGCTTTTCTCTTGAGTCTGCCAGCTGTTCCCTCATCTTCGATCTCTTTCGCCATAGCTTCTCGCTTGTTGAAGAGATATTCTCTTTCCTTGGCGACCAGGTCTAAAGGCACTTGACCTGTCAGCACACACATGGCATCCGCAGATACTGATCTATACGCGTGTGCCACCCTTAATAGCGCCGTTCTCTGTGTACTTGTTAAGATACCCACGTTCCCTTTGTTCTCCGTACCGATTGCCCAAATCGGCGCTGCGTATAATATCACCGACTCGATGACTCTGTAGTACAGCTTTCTGGCTGTATATCCCGCACCCCGTGTGTTCGGCATCAGCAGTGCCAGCGAGTTCGCGAATTTCAGAGCCTTGTTGCACACTGTAATTATGTGTTTTTTAAACACCCTATTCATTTCAAGTGTGACACCTAGATATTTAACTGCTTTTGCCGTTTTTATGTCCACTTGCCCGCATTTGATTTTCAGCCCCCCAGCCACCTTTCTGCCGGTCAGCAGGATCGCCTCTGTCTTATGATGAGCCATAATCCGGCTTAATCCCTCCTTCTCATACTATGTTGCCATATCTCTTATTGTTAATTCCACCACTCTCTTTATTTCTCCTAGGTCATGGTCTACCACAACTATTCCTATATCATCGGCGTATCCTACCAAGTGAACATTTCCCCTTGTATTCATCCTCAGTAGGCCGTCGTATACCACATTCCATAACAACGGGCCTACCACCGACCCCTGTGGTACCCCTCCAAATACCTGGTATCTCAGCTCTTTGTCTTTTCCATTAAAGATAATCCAGCGGTCCTGTAGGTAGCTATGCACGATATTGATCAGTTCTGGCGGGAATCCTCTTTCCTTCAAGTTTCTTACGATGCTGTCCCACCTGACTGTGTTGAAGGCATTCTTAACGTCCAGTAGCACAAGAAGGCAATGCCGCCCGTACTCTCTTGCCTTCCGGCAATGCTCCATGACCAATTTCATCGCATCCATGGTGGATTTTCCCTTGCGGAACCCCAACTGATTTGGGGCAAAATCATTTCCCTCCAGTGCCATTAGCAGTCTATCTTTAACCGCATGTTCAAAAATCTTAGCAATGCAGGAGATTATTGTCAGCGGCCTATATGCCTTTTCCGAGGCGTTTGTTGTTTTCCCCTTTGGCAGTAGTACCAGTCTACCGGTCTTCCACTCGGTAGGCCAATACCCTCTACTGTAGCATATATTAAAGATATATGCTAGCCATCGCGAAGCGTTTAGCCCAATCTTTTTGGCTGCCGCTGACGTAATACCATCCGGTCCCGGTGCCTTTTTTGCCGACATCTTTTTCGCTATCTTGAATACATCCTCTTGTGTAATGTACACGTGATATACGGATGGTGTGGGTTCCCCTTGATCCTGTCCCCCCCTCTGTGCCTCTTCTACGATATCGTCGTCTGCATTGCTTAATATATCCCCCCGGCTCGGTCTTAAGATAAACAGTTCTGATACCACTCCGTCCACCTCTTCGGGGGTTAATATGTCTGGCTTAGTCGTTTTGCCAGATCGGTGGGCCCTGATCTGGCCGAGTCGCAGTTTGGCTTTAGACAGGGGCGCAGCACGATCGATGCAATTCACTCGCTGCGCTCCTGTTGCGACTCGGCCACGTCCAGGGGCGGGGTGGGGATGGG
Organism: Osmia lignaria lignaria; assembly: GCF_051020975.1. NCBI lineage: Eukaryota > Metazoa > Arthropoda > Insecta > Hymenoptera > Megachilidae > Osmia > Osmia lignaria. The sequence continues at coordinate 14,163,820 of NW_027478167.1, forward strand.
CGTTTCACTAGACATAGTGAACGCCTTTAACACCCTGCCCCACGGGACGATAATGGGGGCGCTAAACGATCACGAAGCGCCCCCATACCTGACGAGGATCATAGGGCACTACCTATGGGATAGGTACATTATGTATGTGGGCCGGGACGAACGCATATACACGAGGGGCGTCGAGAGGGGTGTACCCCAGGGGTCCCGTTTGGCACCGCCGCTGTGGATCCTGAGGTACAACAAGACTCTGTGGGTCGCCGTCCCGGACGGGGTAAGTGTGCGGTGTTACTGTGACGACACCCACATCTTTGCCACCGACCGGGACTGGAGCAGGACCAGTCGTCTTATGGAGATAGGTGTGGCTGCCGTCGCAGCGACCATCCGGAGGCTGGGGCTTCAGTTAGCACCCAACAAAACCGAGGCGATGTGGCATTACTCGCCTCGGCGTGGGGTCGCGCCACCGCCCCAGTCTTGGATCCGGGTAGGTGACACAAGAGTCCAGGTGGGCAAAGGCTTCAAGTACTTGGGCCTCCACCTGGACAGCCACTGGTGCTTCGAGGATCATTTCGACCGTCTGGCCCCCCGATTGGAAAGGGCAACAAACGCCTTCGGGCAGATATTGCCCAACATCGGGGGGCCTAGCGAGAAGATTCGCCGCCTCTACACGGGGATCGTGCGGAGTATGGCCCTTTATGGGTCGCCGATATGGGCCCAGGCCCTGATGGCGTCCCGTCGCAGTCAAGCTGTGCTGCGGCGGGTAGAGAGGACGATGGCCATCAGGGTCGTGAGGGGGTACCGCACGGTCTCCCACGCGGCGGCGATGGCTCTGGCGGGTGTCGTGCCTTTTAAGCACGAGGCGGAGGCCGGCGCCACGTTGTATTGGCGCTTGCGCGGCCACCGCCAGACGGGCGAGGCACCGCCAGAGCCGACGGTCGAGCAGGAGTGGAAGCACCAGGCCCGGCAAAATGCCCTGGACCGGTGGCGCCGCGAGCTCATCCAGAGCGGCGGAGCCGGCCGGCGAGCGGTCGGGGCGGTCCTGCCGGTTATCAACGAATGGCGGGACCGCGGCTTCGGAAGGGTCACCTACCGGACCACGCAGGTACTCACCGGGCACGGCTGCTTCGGTGACTACCTGTGCCGGATAGGTCGCGAGGCGACGCCGATATGCCACCACTGCGGGGCGGGGCGGGACTCCGCGCAGCACACACTGCAGCATTGCCCAGTGTTTGCACGGGCCCGTCACGCCCTGGAGTGCGAGGTGGGCCCTGATCTCTCGCCGGAGGCTGCAGTGAGAGCCATGCTTTCCGGCGAGGATCAGTGGCGGGCGGTGACCTCATTCTGTGAGGAGGTCATCGCCCTTAAGGAGGAAGCGGAGCGGGGTCGGGAGAGAGCTGACCCCGCCCGCAGGAAGACGCGCCGTCGGGGTAGGCCTCCCGACGGCACCAACAGCAGATGAGGCGGACGGGGCGGTGGGCCGTGAAGCTATTACATACCAGGCCCACCGCCCCCACCGATAGAAGAGGATGGGGGAGCCGATGCTCCCCCGAAGAGAACTAGGGGGAGGCGCCAGCCTTCCCCAGAAGAGGAGGAGACGGGGAGAGCGATTTGCCCTCTCCCCATCAAAGGATATGGCGGCCCCGCAAGCATGTTGCGGGGCCGCCGGGCCGAAGGCGGCCGGGGCTGGGGCCCCGGTCGTCATTGCACGCGGCCCGAGGAGTAGCCGGCGTCGGGTGTGACCCCCGACGTCGGAGGAGTTGGCACGTATGAGGGAAGGTCAAAGGTTAGACTCTCCCCCGAGATGGGGCGCAGTCGCGCCAAGGGCGGGGGGGTCTCGGAGTGTTCGTAAGAGGTCCCGGGGCCCTCCCTGCAGCCCAGTGCAGGTCACCGTGGAGGTTTTAGTGGGTAGAAATCCCACACTACCTCCTGCCCCTCCCCAGGGGGGCGGGAGGTGTCTTAGGAAGATTTCCTCCACGTATAAAAAAAAAAAAGGTTAGGTTAGGTTAGGGTTAGGTTAGAGTTAGGTTAGGTTAGGGTTAGGGTTAGGGTTGAGTGCGTCTGTTTCTTACACTTTCGTTCTTCACCTGGGTAGGGAACGGCTACTCTATGTGCCTGTTTTCTTCATCGGTATTCTGCATGCCTCCTTTACTTGCTTGGGTTGCTCGGACTTCGATGCTATGATGTTTGGGAGCGGTGTGTGTGTGTCTGGAGTACATATGGGACAAGTCATCGAGGGTCGCAGCGTACCAAGACATGGCGCGGTCAACCGGGGAAAGGATTTCCCGGTTCCTGACCGTGGTCGATGAAGAAGCCCTGTGCTCATATATGCCAGGCGGAACACATGGCGCGATCACCCGATGAGTGGGAAAGTCCTCCGGTTCCTGATCGTAGCCGAAGAGAAGGTCCTGGCCTCGCTAATGGCAGGCAGGTGAAGTAGGGGCGCAATCACCCGTTGAGCAGGAGCTCCGGTTCCTGGTCGTGGCCGAAGAAGAAGCCCTGTCTTCGCATTGCAAGCAGGCGGAAGTCATGGCGCGATCACCCGATGAGTGGGAAAGTCCTCCGGTTCCTGATCGTGGCCGAAGAGAAAGTTTCCTGGCCTCGCTAATGGCAGGCAGGTGAAGTAGGGGCGCGATCACCCGTTGAGCAGGAGCTCCGGTGCCGGTCGTGGCTGAAGAAAAATGGCCTGTCCTCGTGGTAGGTCAGGTGGGCGTGATGACTGCATGGATAAGCCACATCATCATTATCAACCTACCATGGTGGACGAAGATTGGGGCGATCAACCGGGAGATACGAAGTCCCGGGGCCTGATCGTGACCGAAGAAAAAGTCCTGTCCTGGCAAGTGCCAGGCAGGCTGAACACACGGCCCGATCACCCGATGAGTGGGAAAGTCCTCCGGTGCCGATCGTGGTTGAAGAAAAATGGCCTGTCCTCGTGGAAGGACAGGTGGGCGTGATGACTGCAAGGAAAAGCCACATCTTCATTATCAACCTACCATGGTGGACGAAGATTGGGGCGATCAACCGAGAGATACGAAGTCCCGGGTCCTGATCGTGACCGAAGAGAAAGCTCCCTGACCTTGCTTATGGCAGGCTGGTGAAGACACGGCCCGATCACCCGATGAGTGGGAAAGTCCTCCGGTGCCGATCGTGGTTGAAAAAAAATGGCCTGTCCTCGTGGAAGGACAGGTGGGCGTGATGACTGCAAGGATAAGCCACATCTTCATTATCAACCTACCATGGTGGACGAAGATTGGGGCGATCAACCGGGAGATACGAAGTCCCGGGTCCTGATCGTGACCGAAGTGAAAGTTCCTGGCCTTGCTAATGGCAGGCAGGTGAAGTAGGGGCGCGATCACCCGTTGAGTGGGAATCCTCCGGTTCCTGATCGTGGCCGAAGAAAAATCCTGTGCTTTCTTGTACAGGTTGAAACATCCTACCGCTAGATCGGAGGTGTGACGGCGTGGATCCTCAACCCCCCGTGGTTGCCTAGCGCACGGCGGATTGAGGTGAGACGAAAGCGCAAATGTAAACTAGGGAGCAGAAGCGCCGTTGCGGCTATCGTCGGTACATCTGTGATATCCCCAAAGGATGAAAGGGTACCGACGGCCTACGTTAGGGAAGAGATTTTTAGTGGGTAGTATATCAGGCCGCGGACGCCCCTTCCGGGTGCCGCTGGGTCGCCCCTTCTGGGCTGTGACCCTTTTCCTTTGTGCTCGCCCTTCAGGGTTGGGCTGTCAGGTTGCCCCTTCTGGGTTGCCTCTTTGGGTTTGCCCCCACCAAATGGGCGCCAGGCCCCCCTTCAGGGGATATGAGTCCCACACTGCCCGGGCCCCCTCTAGCCGAATAGACGAACAGGGGATAACCTGCGCGTGCGTAAATGCATTTTCCTCTTCTATAAATCAAAAAAAAAAAAAAAAAAAAAAGGGTTGAGTGCAGTGCGGGCTGCCGTACCGAGCGGACGTGTGTCGGGTTCGCTCCGGCAAATATCGGGATAAGTGCGGTAAAGGGGTCCCGTAAAATAATTATTCATAACCAGGTTTGTGTATTTTGTTGTACTGTACATTTTAGAATATTGTGAGTGGAAAAAGGACTAACAGAAACATAGTTATTGACATTTAAAGAGCCCTGGAAAATGAAAGTGACAGGTGAAACTATAACACCATAAATAATTACACTGCACTCCACAAGAATGAGTATTAGGTGATAAAATAACATTGGTGAAGCGGTACGGAGCATTTTGACACCAATATATAGGAAGGAAGTGGACAATTAACGAAGAAACGGCACTAATTATAACATGACACTAGGGAATCCAAGATGGAGGAACCACGTGCACTGACACGAAACATGGAACACTTCGCATGCACTTGGACACTTTGGAAAGGTACTGCACACAGTGGTAACACATCGAGAACACCCAATGTACACGAGGTAATCATCCCAGCACCGGTGAGTGGTTTAAAACTGTTATTATCGACGATATTAGAAGTTAAACATCGAGAAAATACACGTGGCAATGGCGGATGCGCGAAAAGATGGCCGGAAACGACTAGCGCGGCTCTCCGAACTATCTTCCCGTGAGATACGCATGCGTGAAGAGCCTCTCGACCAATCAGAACGCCTGAAACAGCTTGCGCCGGCGTAATGGCAAGTCGAGTGAAGAAGAACACCGAAGGACCTACCGTGACTCGGGCCCGAGGCACGGAAATAAATCTGAGAAATTGTTTAATATTATTAAAACGGTTTATATGGCTATAAAAAGACACAAAGAGTGTGCCGAGACTGTCTTTTAGTTAATTTACGCCCAAGAAATACAGTTTCCGTGGCGATTTTTAGACGTTTTCAGCTACTTCAACATTTTTTGGCACCCTACGGATTTTAATAGGTACTTCCGTGAGCGTTGGTAAGCTAATTCTGACGTCATGTGCGCGGCAGAAGTGCGCGATGCTCGTATACTTACAGCATGTTTACAATAATATGTAGCGATACAGTAGTGGGCGATATATTGGTCGCGAAAAATTTTCTCACCGGAATTCGAAAAATATATTTTCGGGGTCCTGGGTGACCCAGGGGGTCATTTTGACCCATGGGGTCCTAGGAACCCCGTGACGTCATGATGACGCAGTGCGTGAGATAGTGCGCGTCAGACTTCGCTAATTCGGGTCCAGATGAATTTTTGACTTTCCATGGGATCCCTATTACCCCATGGGGTTCATGGTAGCCCATGTAAGCAGGGTGTAGGTGCTTAAGGGGCTGGGTTCCTGTAGCACCCAGTTGCAACGGTGATCATTGTACAGGGGCTGGGGTTCTGTTGTACCCAAAAGAGAAGGTTGCGGTTATACAGGGGCTGGGGTCCTTAGGAACCCATGGGGTCCTTGAAACCCCAAGTGACGTAACGTCTTTTTGTGCGATAGTGATGGGTACAAACGAACAAGCAAATGTTCGGAAGGAAATATAAGAACCGCGCGCGAGTTTTTAAACAATTTTCGCTGAGTTTGCGCTTTTAGTAAAATTATGATGCACCAGCAGTTTTTGTACCCAGGAGTCGCCATTTTAGAGTGTTTTAAATGAAAATAACGGTTTTTGTGCCAAAGTACATGTGTTTTTCGCGAATTTTCTGACGTTTTTCGATTATTGATGTTTTGGCTTGTTCCCTGGACTTACGTTTTGGATTTTCGGACTGGGTAATGGACGGCTTTAATTATGACGACTTGGCTTGTTATACGGACTTTCCCTTTATTTAAAATACAATTATGGATTACAAGGCACAAGGTAAGAAAGCTTACGGTGCAGGGGGTGTCGGACCCCCCAGTACCGGCGCGGTGGGTAGTTCGTGTGTAGGCTCCCCCGCGTCGTTATCAGACGACTACACAGTACGTGTGGTAGACCGCCAGGCCACCGTACAAGTAAAAGCGACTGGCGAAGTCCCGGTAACCAATACGGGATTAGCGGACGAAAGACGCGCGTTCGTAAGGAAGCCACGGGTGAGCAGGACACCGCCGAATACCAAGAAGGACAAGGTTTTTAAAGTGCCGAGTATGAGGTTAGAATCGGTTGATCTTACTGGAGACGAGGATGAGACAGACAGTGAGAATGCACCAAGTAAAAGACCCACGCGAGTGAGGAGAACTGATCACCCACGCGCTCTGGAACAAAGAAGAGAGAGTCTCACGCTGGAGGAAAAGGTGGATGCCGGTGTTGTGGTCATGGAGAAGATCCTTAATGTGATCAATGACCACAATGTAGTGTTTGACAACTTGATTTTGAAAAAGAAGGCGAAGTAGATCATGCCCTCAAGAACACGTATGTGTCGCTAAAGGACCGAATCAAGGAAGTGATGAAGGTGGTCGTGGATCTAAGGAAGGCCCACACGGACCACACAAGAAATAAAAAGAGTAGCGATACTTACCAGACAGAGACGATGAAAATGATGACACCTGGAGGGACGTTGGTTGAACAGCCACCTGAAAAAGAGAAGACTATAGGAACACAGACGGAATGTGATAGGAGGAGTGACTTCCCCCCTCTTCCGAATAGACAGAAGAGGAAGGAGATCACTCCCCCCACGGATAATCAGGGGAAGAGGCACAAAACGAGACACCAAGAGAGAGGATACTAGTGGACCAAGCTCGAGTGAGAGTGCAGGATGGAGGGGAGGACTCCGTAGAGGTGGAGTGGACAGAGGTTAGGAGGAGAAGGAGGAAAACTAACCCCGACGACACAGAAGGAATGGAAATAGAGACACCCAACAGAAATAATAGGGGCGGAAACAAGATAGGAAGAGAGGGGGGAGCTAGGAATACGCCCAGAAGGGCTGCGAAACCGCAGGCGATTGCGGTCAGATTTGGAAAAGAAACCTCATTTGCAGAGGTTCTTAAAAAAGTTAAGGGTGTTACCGGCAGGGTCCCAGACGGGGTAAGAAACGTCAAACAGACCAGGGCAGGCAACTTATTGATAGAGTTCGCACCTGGCTCCGACTTAGACGAATTAAGGAGAAGCCTAGACGGGAAACTGGGATCAAATGTGGAGGTAGCTAAGCTACAGACGATGACGGATGTTGAGATAAGGGGTATTGACCCCTCCGCAGAGAAAGAGGAAGTGCTGGAAGCTATCAGGGAGATATTGGGTCATGAGGCCAGAGGGGTAAGGGTGAAAGTGCTTCGCACTGACCCAAGATTGAGCAAGGTGGCGGTTATCGAAGGACCCGCCACAGATATGCAACGGATATTGAGGGAAAATAGGATAATGATTGGGTGGACGGCGGTCTACGCGAGGGAGATACCGAGGCTGCTCCGCTGCTTTAAATGCCACGGTATAGGCCATATAGCGGGGGACTGCAAACTGGTTGTTGGGACCGGCGGATTATGTAGAAAGTGTGGGGTTGCAGGACATTACATGAAAGAATGTCCAAATTAACCTAAATGCGGACTCTGTGTTGAAGATGGCTTACCCGAAAACCAGACCGGACACGTGGCGGCATCGGTTAGGTGCCCTAAGTACAAGGAGGCACTGAAAAACAAAAGGCGAGCATGATATTAATATTCTCCAAGTGAATCTAAATCACTGTAGGCTGGCACATGATCTGCTAGCCGTCAGTGCAAGAGAACAAGATGCGGATATCCTGGTGCTGGCGGAACCTTATCTTACCCCTGAAAATTGGTTCACGGACCTGACAGGAAGAGCGTCCATTAGTGTTACTAACTCCGGAATAGGTAAAAGCAGGAAATTAACGGTCCTAAACTGTAACAAGGGTTTTGTCTGTATAAATTATAATGACATTTGCATCATGAGTGTATATGCCTCCCCAAATGATAGCAACCAAGAGTTCGAGGCACAGCTTGCAGCGATGGAGATGTTTCTTGCGAGTATCCGGGGGGCACTGGCGAAAGTTATAGTCCTAGGTGACTTTAACGCTAAATCCCCGCTATGGGGCTCAAAAAAATGGTGTAGTAGAGGCAGGACCCTCTATCAGTGGTGCAATGGGTTGGGCCTGGTCCCCACTATAGCAAAGGGAGGAGCTACATGTGAAAGGGGAGGGGGATCGGTAGTGGACCTCCTTTTCTGTAGTAATGATGCCTATAAACTCCATGTGACTTCGGAGGTACTGGATATATATACGGCCTCGGATCACAAGTATATTGTACGCAAGTTTAGAGGAACTACCCCGAATGCTTCAGTAACTAATGACCTATTTGATCTTGGGAAGGGGAAGATCGATGAAGCTGGGCTGTTGGACGAGCTTATCCGGAAATATGGCGACGATGCCTATGATAGAAGGGTAAAGACTGGCACCACACTGGAGGTGGATAAGTTCGTTGAGGATGTGGAACGACTGGTCAATAAACACACCTCCTATAGAGGCCCTTATAAGGGTAATAAAACACAGGTTTATTGGTGGAACGAGGAAACTGCTAAATGCAGGAAAGAGGTGAATAAGGCAAGGAGAAGGTATACAAGGTTAAGAGCCAAGGGCAACGCAAACGACATAGAGGGAGCTCTCAAGGAATTCAAGATGGCTGGTAAAAAAATGAAACGCACAGTGGATAAAGCAAAGAGAACTAGCTGGAAAGATATGCTGGGCGATGTTGACAAGGACATATGGGGAAGACCCTATACACTTGTCACTAAGAAACTGAAAGGGAAGAACAGCAAACCAGACATCTTGAGTTCGGACGAAGTTGAAGCAGTCGTTAAGAAGTTATTCATTCTGTCGCCGCCGAGCATGGGCACACCTGAAAAGGATATTGAACAAGAGATTAGAGACAATGCTAGGGAGATAGTTTACTTACCTGACGAAACTGGAAAAGACGAAGAACCTGGAAAAGAAAATGATGAGCCTGAGAAAGAAAATGAAGAACCTGAAAAAGAAAAAGAAAATGAAGAGGAAAATGAAAATGAAGTGAATAGAGAGAGAGTAAATACGAGATACTTACCTGATGAACAGAGAGAGACGACGGAGAGAGTGAACGCGAATGCAGAAGTTAGAGATGAAGATGAAGGACCTGTTACGGTTAGGCAACGAAGAATGGGTGGGATCACGCCCGAAGAAGTTATCTCTGTGGTGAGATGCTTACCGGTCAACAAAGCCCCTGGTCCAGACAGGATGCCTACGATAGTAGCGAAGAAATTTAGCTTGGGAGCGGCCAGGTGGTTAGCGTGAATCTACAATATTTGTTATGCTAGAGGCTACTGGCCCAAGGCTTGGAAGACAGGGCGGCTGGTGTTACTACCTAAAGGGAAGGCCCAGAGAGCAGAGGAGAGGGCATATAGACCGCTTTCGGTGATATGCTGCCTGGCCAAAATCCTGGAAAAGTTGATAAAGACTCGTATATTAAGTGAACTAGAAAGAAACGACTTGGCTGATAACCAATTCGGGTTTCGAAAAGGTCACTCAACGCTCGATGCTATGGACAAGGTGGACGGGATCTGGCAAGAGGCACGGAAAGATGGCAGACACTGCCTCCTGGTGCTGTTGGATGTAAAAAATGCATTCAACACCATCAGGTGGAGCAGTGTCATTAGGTGCCTGAAGGAAAGAGGCTTCTCAACAGGATTGATCAATCTGATACAGAGCTATCTAACCGAGAGATGGATAGTGTACAATGCTGCGGAGGGTGAACTCCTCTTCCAGGTTTTTGGTGGGGTTCCACAGGGATCCGTTATAGGACCAATATTGTGGAACCTTGTGTATGATGGACTGCTGAGGCTAAGATTGCGTAGAGATGTATACCTTGTGGCATATGCGGACGACGTCGGTATCGTCATTGTTGATGTGGATCTGGATAGAATGGTGTACGTAGCACAGGAGACCATTAAAGACCTGGGTGTATGGTATAAGAGCGAGGGTCTGAGCTTAGCACACCACAAGACAGAGGCCATTCTGCTGACGGGGAGGAAAGTAGCAGGTGGGCTTAGGTTAATATGTGGTGATGCGGAGATAAAAACGGTACCTGCCGCAAGGTATTTAGGCCTAATACTAGAGATGAATCACGGATTCAAAAATCATGTTGAAACGGCCTGTAGCAAGGCCCTCAAGTACGCCAATGTATTGGCCCAATTAATGCCCAATCTAGGTGGTGCGGGAAACCTGGCCCGTAGGTTATATTATAGAGTAGTAGAATCCGTGATTCTATACGCAGCACCTCTATGGGTAGGCGGCCTTTTCTTTTTTTTTTTTTTTTTTTAACGAGGTGGGAAAAATGCATTTATGCAGACCGAGCAAAGGTGTTTAATGCCCGGTACTGTGGGACTCCCTGCGTGGGCTACCCACTAAAAAACCCACCTCGATTTCCCCTTCTGGGCGACTAATGCCAAACTCTCCGCCCCCGGAACCGCTACGACCAATGGTCTACAACATTACTTCAGGGGCGGGCGGCGTGTCAAGGCTTCTATTACTTTGGGCAAAGTTACGTCCATCCTCCATGTGACACTACGGGCAGGTATCTAGCCTCACGGCTTCCCCGAGCGTACAGTCTCACTGTCAAGGGGTAAAACTAGTATAGGGGCTCATAACCCATCCGTCAACAGGTCAAATTGATAAAATTTGTAACTTGTCATAAAATAAAATAATATAATACAAAACTAGGTCAGATAAAATAAAAACAGACGACACAAATAAATAAATAAATAAATAAATAGCAATGCTGTCACTCAAACTGGTGTGTATAGGGCACCTGACACGAACTCGGTGTAAACATTAACAATAAATAAATAAATAAATAAAATATATATAGACTAGATAGTGGTGGTTATTTCGGGGAGGGGCCTCCTCCCCTCTCGCGCTTCTCTCTCTAGTCTCCTCTCGTGGGTCTCATTGTCCCTCATCGCGTTGATGATGAATCCCATTACTCTTTCTCTTTTTTTGGTATTTTTCAACGCGTCAATAAAATTTTCCGTGTCTAAGGCCACGCCTAGCATCGCCCATAGGTTCGTCCTCTCCACATTCCAGCGCCTACAGTGGAAAAGGAAATGTTCCGGACTGTCTATAGCATCAGGATAGAACCAACAATTTGCGTGGTTTTGCTTCCCAATTCTGTGCAGGTAGGTGCCAAAGCAACCATGTCCCGTGATCACCTGGGTTACATGGAAATTCAGCAGCTTTGGTCCCCACTCTAGCCATTCCTTGAGGCGGGGAATCAGTGAGTACGTCCACCTACCCTTGTCTGACCCCGCCCATCTCTGCTGCCACGCCTCTGTTGTGTTGTCTCGAGCTTCTTTATTTATCTCTCTTAATTCCTCGATCGATGGTTGTCCAGCTTCCCTCCTCCTATAATAAATCCTCTCCCTCTCTCTTATCAGGAGGTCAATCGGAACCTGCCCTGTTATTACACATAGTGCGTCGGCTGACACGGTCCTATAGGCCTGTGCGACTCTGAGCAACGCTGTCCGCTGAGTACTAGTGAGCAACTTGTAGTTCAGTCCCACTTCCAATCCGGGAGCCCACAACGGGGCGGCGTATAGGACCACAGACTCTACTACTTTGTAGTAGAGCCTTCTTGCGGGGTTTCCAGCCCCCCCGAGGTTTGGCATTAATTGCGCCAGGGCATTTGAAAACTTGAGGGCCTTATTACATGCTGTCACGATATGTGCCCGAAAACCGCGGTTCATTTCCAGGATCAGCCCAAAGTACCTGGCCGCCCGAGCCGTTTTAATATTTGTATCGCCACATTTAAAAATAAGCCCCCCAGCCACCTTACGTCCCGTAACGAGAATCGCTTCGGTTTTATGGTGGGCAAGGCTAAGGCCCTCCGATGCATACGACTTGCTCAACTCCTCTATCGTTTGTTCCGCCACGCCCACCATCCTGTCGAGGTTTTTGTCAATTATAATGATTCCGATGTCATCCGCGTATCCGATTAATCGAATGTCCCTGTGCAACCGTAGTCTTAATAGTCCATCATACACTAGGTTCCAAAGAATGGGACCTATAACCGATCCCTGCGGGACGCCCCCAAACACTCGGAACTCAAGTTCGCCCTCTTTCGATTCGAATACTATCCAGCGTTCCTCGAGATAACTGTACAAAAAGTTTGTCAATACACTAGAGAAGCCCCTCTCTTTCAAACATCTCTTAATACTGTCCCATCTCACTGTGTTAAAGGCATTCTTTACGTCCAGTAACACGAGTAGACAGTGACGTCTCTCTCTTCGTGCCCTCTCCCAGTGGGTCCTAAGCTCCTCCATGGCGTCCAACGTGGATCTGCCCCTTCTGAACCCATATTGGTTATCCGCAAAATCTCTCGTTTCCAGCTCCCGCGTGATCCTGCTCTTTACCACTTGCTCAAGTAATTTTGCCAGGCAGGAAATTATAGACAGGGGGCGAAACGCCCTTTCCTCTTTGCTTTTCGCCTTTCCTTTCGGCAGCAATACCAGCCTCCCCGTCTTCCAGGGGACTGGCCAATACCCTTTCTTATAGCATGTTGTAAAAACATGCGCCATCCACCTGGATGCCCCCATTGCAAATTTCTTTGTCACCGCCGAAGAGATTTTGTCCGGTCCTGGCGCTTTTTTGGCGGACATCCTTCTTGCAAGCAGGAATACTTCTCCCGGTGTAATCACATCCGGACTCTGGTCCACTTGGCCTGACTCCACGGTAGGTCCCTCTTCAACTTCAGGTAAATGTACAGGTAAGTATGTACGTGTTCGTGTGTCCCTTATTTCTCTCTCTCTTTCAAACATTGTTACTCTATTTACAGTTGAGCCCCGTGATCGATCCTCTCCAGGTAAGTATGTCAGGACTTCCTCTTCTTCTGTATTAATCCTCTCTCTTTCATTTTCAGGTACTGTCATTTCCGGGGGTGATACTATGAACAGTTTTTTCACCACAGCCCGCGCGTCTTCAGAGCTGATCACATCCGGGTTGGACGTTTTCCCTTTCAATTTTTTCATGATGATCTTATAGGGTCTCCCCCACACGTCCCTATCAATTTCATTCAAAAGTTCTTTCCACTTCGCTTTCTTTGCTTTTTTAACTTCTCGGTCCATGGCCTTTTTGGCTATTTTATACACTTCATGTGCAGCCTCTATATCCTCTGTGTTCCCCTTCGCCTTTGCTCGGGTGAATTTTCTCCGGCTTTTATTCACCTCCGATCTTTTTGCAGCAATGGCATCCGTCCACCAGTAGGCCGGCTTGCGGTCCTTTCTCGTCGTCCTTCTGTACTGGGTATATTTATTCACCAGCTTTTCCACATCCTCTATAAATTTATCCACTTCCAGTGTGGTACCGGTCTTGCCCAATTTACCAAAATTCTCGTCGCCATATCTTTTAAGAAGTGCTGTAAGGAGGCCTTCCTCGTCGATCTTGCCCTTGCCCAAGTCAAAAATATCCTGGGCCTCCGGGTTTGCTAGGTCCTTATCTTTAAACACATGCAAGATGTGCCTATGATCTGAGGCCGTGAACTCCTCGCTAATCACCGAGGATGCGTGGGAGCTGAGAGCCCGATCGCTCCCTAGGAGGATGTCAATGACCGTCCCCGCCCCTCTTTCACATGTAACTCCCCCTTCTGCAATTATAGGGCGGAGTCCCAGGCTCGTCACCAACTGGAAAAGAGCCCTGCCCCTCCCACACCAAGTTTCTGAACCCCAGAGAGGAGATTTCGCATTAAAATCCCCTATAACTAGGATCTTCGGGTGCGCCGTGTACATGTCTTTCACCAACAACTCTAGTGCCGAGAACTGATTTTCCACTACTTGGTGACTCGCGTTTGGAGATATATACGCACTTATGATCCCCACTCCGTTGTAGCTAATGCCGACGAAGCCATTTCCGCAGCCAATAATCGTTGTTTGCTTACATTTGGCCATACCCACCTTGGTAATATATATCGCCGCCCTGCCCGTAGTGTCAACAAACCAACTTTCCGGGACGGTGTAGGGCTCCGCCACTACCACCACATCCACCATCTGTTCTGAGGCCCGAACTATCAACATGTCGTGTGCCAAACGACAGTGATTTATGTTCGCCTGTAGAATATTCATTCTATCCCCGCCTGCTTAACTTTAACGCCTCCTTATATCTCGGACAACGCACCGATGCCGCCACGTGGCCGACTTTGTCTTGTGGTAGGCCGTCAGCCACGCAGAGCCTACACTTCGGTTCATTGATACATTCTTTCATACGGTGGCCCCTCTCACCGCACTTCCTACACAGACCATCATTTTCCCCGGTCATGTTACACCCACTCGCTATATGGCCAATCGCATGGCACTTATAGCATCGACGGAGGCGTGGCACTTCCCTGGCTGTTACCACCGTCCATCCTATCATGATTTTTCTACCGCTTATCAAACGGCTCATATCAGCTGCCGGGCCTTCGACTACCGCCACCCTACTCAGCCTGGGGTCCGTACGGAAAACTTTCACTTTTACCCCTCTGGCTTCGTGCCCCAACTCCCTCCTGAGTGCCTCGTATAATTCCTCCTTCTCCACCGAGGGATCTATGCCCCTGATTTCCACATCCATCATCTTTTGTAGTCTTGAAATCTCAACATCCGGTCCAAGTTTGCCGTCGAGGTTACGTTTCAAGCCTTCCAGATCCGCTCCAGGGGCAAACTCTATAAGCAAATTACCCGCTCTCGTTTGTTTGACGTTCCTAATTCCTTCGGGGGTCCTACCAGCAACTCCCTTCACCCTCTTCAGGATGTCGGCGAATGACCTATCCTTGCCAAACCGCACTGCAATAGCTTCCGGTTTGATATTCCTTCTCGGCGTGGTTCCTCTCCCTCTCTCTTTATCCTTTTCCAACCTCCTGTCCGCCCTCTTGTTCGGGGTCTCTCCTTTGCCCGTACCCCCTTCCGCAGGCTCCTTCCTCCCCCTTCTACTCCTTATCTCTGTCCATCCGTCCCCACTACCTCTGTTCCCATTCCGGTTTGATCGCACATCCACCCTCACATCCCTATTGGTTTCCGATCCCTCCTCCCTGCTGCTGAAGAACCTGGTCCTCTTGCCATCCTTTTCCATGGGGGGAGTGATCTCCTTCCTCTTCTGCTGTCTTGACGGTGGAAGAGGAGGGAAATCATTCCCTCCCGCACCCTCAGTCTGCGTACTAATTGATCTTCTTTCTTTTACAGGTTCATCACCGCTGGTCACATCCATGGGCTTCGGCAGGGACTTCTTCCCCAGGCAGGCCATTCCACGCTTCTTCTTGACAGAATGTTCTCTATGAACGACCCTCAGTCCATCCACTGCTTCAATCACCTCTTTAAGGCAACCTCTCATGGAGACATATGTTCCCTTTAGGATGGGATCCACCTCTCCCTCCTTCTTTTTCAGGATCAGATTATCAAACACTGTATTGTGATCATTTAGTGCTCTAAGAATCTTCTCAATCGCAACCAGGCTTGCATCGACCTTCTCTTCCAGCGAGGGACTTTCCTTCTTTTGTGTTTTGACTGTCCTATCCATTGTCTTACTCTGTGTAGACCTGAAACTCGCGTCACTTTCTTCCGCTTCGCCTTCATCCCCTGTGAGGTCCACGGAGTTATATCTACCGAATGGAGCATCACACACCCTACTCCTTGTCGTGCTAGGAGGGGTCCTACTAAGGCGGGGCTTTCTAAAGAAGACACTACTCTCAGCTTGGTCCTCCACCCTGTTATTCCTATCATCGCCAGACGCCGTTACTGGTGCGGGGGCCTGGCGGTCTACCGCCCGCACTGTGCAGTCGTAGGCTAACGACGCGGGGGTGCCTGCACACTCACTCCCCTCCGCGCCGGTACTGGGGGGTCCGAAGCCCCCTGCACCGTAAACTTTCTTTCTATTATTTCCGTTATCCATGATTTTTAATAAGAGAAAAGTCCGTAGTCCTAGCCTAGTCGTCATCAAACGGTCACAAATCAGTCCAAAACACAAACGTAAATCGTGTCCAAAAAATTGCCAGTCGTCGTCGTATACAGAAACCGTAACCGTAACTCGAAACTCGGGACCTAACCCCCAGTCCGGGGTGACAGAGAACACCTCTGGGCACACCAGTAAAACATAATATGTAGTGGCTTGTTCTAAACTCGCGCACATCTCTTATACTTTCCTCCGTAACTTGTTTGTCCGTTCCTATTTCTCTCTACCGTAATAAAACATAGTACGTCTCCTGGGGTTCTAACCACCCCAGGGACCAAGCCCCTGAAACAATGAGGGCCCTACTCGCTGGGTGCCGAGAGACCCCAGCCCCTGTACAATGAGCGCCCTGTTCACTGGGTGCCTCTGAACCCCTGCCCCTTGATACCTTGAACCCTCTGGACTGCGGGTTCCATAGCACCCCTCGGGGTAGTAGCGACCCCATGTAAGGCCGAAACTCGTCTCTCAGGCGGTAAAGCCCATGCCCACCGCGGATTCCCTGTCGCGCACGACGTCATAGTGACGTCATGGGGTCCCCGGAACCCCATTGGGGCTAGTAACGCCCCGGGGGTCCTTAGAGCCCCCTGGGTCATAATGACCCCCCGGGTCACCCAGGACCCCGAACATATATTTTTTGAATTCCGCGGTAAAAATTTTTTATGCCAATATTTCGACACTTACTATAGGGGATTAATATACGGGGACCTACTGTAGTCCTAGCTCACCGCGCATATTCCACCGCGTTGATGACGTCAGAGTCAGTATCTTGGAGGCACCGAAGTACCTATTAAATATCGCGTGGGGAGTCCCTGGTTTAAAAAATTTAAATCACTAACATACAACGTCACAAACATTTATAAAACAAATATACACGAACTGTCTCGGTCGTAGCTCATTCTCCACGCGTTAGATATTAGTTAAAATCATTAGCTTATACTGAAAATATTTTATATAATTTACTCCGACGCCCAGGGCACTGTCGCGGCTTGGTGCTTCACTGTTCTTTCTCACTCATCGTCCTTTCACGCAGGCGCAGCGGTCCGGACGTTCTCCTATTGGTTATCCGGACTACCTACGCACGCGTATTGCCTCTAGGACCGGTATTTTACGCAATTTCCGTCTCCGTTTATCTGTCTCTCGCGTCCGCCATGATCCACGTGCTTGTGAAATTGTTTCGTGCCAATTTATGTAATATTGTGGATTATATCGACTCACCAGTGTTGTTGGGTTTAGTAATAATAATATGTTATACCCAAGTGCTCTATCCGTGTGTGTGTGCCGTGCACCTGGGAGTCCTTTCGCCCACGAGGTCCTCGTGTCGACAACGCTCCACGTGGTCCCGCCATCTTGGTCATGCCTATCTTCCGCCTGTAAACCACTCGTTCACGTGCAATCCTGTGCTAGTTCTTGTCAAAAATGTTCACAATCTATCTATTAACCCATCTAATCTTCTGTTTTGTGTCTGTTTCTCAGTTTCTAGTGGAGTGTGGTGGTGTAAAAGTGTGTTAATTGTCCTCTGTCCATATCACCTGTCACTTTCTGTCTATGTTTATCAAAAAATCGTCTATGTTTTACAGTCTATCGTCCCCGTTCTTGAATCTAATTGTTCAATAAATTAATAAACCTTATTAGAACAGATTGGTGTAACAATATTTTTTCACCCTTCCACTTTTACCACTGTTTCCGGTCCTTAAAGCCAGAGCGGACCCGGCACACGTCCGCTCACCATGGCATCCCGCACCGCACTCATGGGTAGGCGGCCTAGAACGGAGGTTGAACTGTAATCTCCTGGCGAGTACACAGCGCACTGCACTACTGAGGGTAGCACGGTCATACAGGACAGCATCTAGTGAAGCACTCTGCGTTATCACAGGCCAGATACCTATCGACTTGATGGTCAAAGAAAGAACGAGGATATATAAAAGGAGAAAGGAAAACAAGGTACTCACTTTTGAAGAGACAACTAAGATCAAGAAGGAAGAGAGGGAGTTGACAATGGAGACCTGGGAGAAGAGATGGACAGACTCGACAAAGGGTAGATGGACTTTTGAGTTGATCCCTAGGATAAAAGATTGGATTACATGGGGACCAAAGTTCCTGAGTTATCACCTGACCCAGGCTCTGACAGGCCATGGCTGTTTTGGATCCTATCTGCTGAGGATTGGTAAACAAGAAAACTCAAGATGCTGGTTCTGTGAGGGGGAGGAAGATAACCCTGAACATTTTTTGTTCCGATGTAGCCGATGGACGGCAGAAAGAGAGGCCCTGAGCGAAACTATAGGAGAAGCTCTGGGAACAGGCAATTTTGTCAGGGTCCTAGGGGACAGCAGATATAGGGACCAAATAATGAGGTTCGTGACCAGCTGCATGAAGGAAAAGGAGAGGTATGAGAGAGAAATGGAGAAGGAGAGAACACAGGGAAATCCGTTTACCGGCCCTGTAGAAGTAATAGACATTACATAGACATGTAAGTCAATATGGTAATATATAGAAATAATCTAAACTATAGTCAAGGCGCCCTATACACGCCACCTTTTTGTGAATGTATTGTTTGTATATATTTATTTATTATACATGTATGAGGAAACCTTTGCTTGGCGAAACCACTTTTGTGGACTTTTAACTAATGAGACATACATTATGTAGTATTTTAATTTTTTGACAAAGGGACTGCTGTCCCGACTTTATTTTATACACAAAGAAAGTGAATGACAGAAAGTGCCAGTAGGATATACGTCCAAGAATTTTGAAGCCGGATGCCACCCCCCCTCGAAGTAATGCCTTGGATCAATAGATCGCGGCCTTTCCGGGGATGGTGGGGTATAGGCAGGCAGCATGCAAGGGAAATCGAGGTGGGTTTTTTAGTGGGTAGACCAAATATTGGGAGTCCCACAGTACCGGGCAATTAACATCGTAGCCCGGTCTGCATAAATGCATTTTTCCCACCTCGTTAAATTAAAAAAAAAAGGGTTAGGTTCGGGTTAGGTCAGGGTTAGGTTAGGGTTAGGGTTAGGTTAGGGTTAGGGTTAGGTTAGGGTTAGGTTAGGGTTAGGTTAGGGTTAGGTTAGGGTTAGGGTTAGGGTTAGGGTTAGGGTTAGGGTTAGGGTTAGGGTTAGGGTTAGGGTTAGGGATAGGTTAGGGTAGATTCCCGCTCGACGCGTCGAGGAGAGCGGACGTGTTTCGTGGTCGCTCCGTGGTTAGTTTCGCAACGCGGTGAAAAGCGGCTTATTTATTCGCGTTTTTTGTTAAATAGTGTTTATTAAGTGTTCGGGAGTGCTATTGTTGTGTTTTGTGATTAAATAATGTGTTAATTTATTGTTAAATAACGAAAATGTGATGTGCGTGTTACGCGGCATTTCCACGTGTGTTCCCGGTATTCGTGGCGTTAATTATGAGCATTAGACATTATTTACGGATAATTTTGATTAATCGGGAACGTTTCGCATTAAAATTCCGCGTTTTTTGTGACTTTTTTCGACTAAATTAATGAAGACAACGCATGCAAGATCAGACAGGATTGACAGGTTTTCAAGATGGCTGCTGTGGTTGGACAAGGATAGTCAACCTGCACGCGCGACCCGGGCCTTGGATAGAAGAGGACAGACGATGGGAAATTAGGTCAACGGTTTGGTGACGTATTATTTTTATTCCTTTATTCTGATTTTATTTTGTTTTCCGTTAATTGCGTCGGTTTATTAAGTGATTTGTGTAAAAGTGCATCGATATTTTTTCAATATTTTTCGATATTCCATCGTTATGTGTGTATTATTATATTAATGTATATTAATTTACTTTATTTTACTATCTGGTTGCATGCGTTTGACTGGCGCGTTATTCCGCTGTATTATTTATTTAATTATTTATTATTTATTAACACATTCGATTAATCGATTCGATTATTCGATTAGCCGGTGTTGCATATTTATTCGTCGTATTTATTCGTCGCATTTTATTATTTCCACTATTTTCCATTGTCATTTTAACGCGTTTATCAATTTACATAATTTATCTTCATTTATCTTCATTTCAATTTTATTTTACATGTTTCGCTTCATTATTTCATTGTTTCATTGTCTACAGTGTTCTATACTTTATTTTACTTTTCCTTTGCCGTTTATACTTATATATTTTATTTATATTTCACATTATTTTGTGCTACTTTGCGTTTGTTTCATTTATTTTATATTATTTTATTTATTATGGTACAGTGGGGTAGTGTGCCTTGATAATTTATGCAACTTGCGTTATATTCATTATTTGTTTTATTTATTTTATTACCGTAATTTCATTCTATCTCATTGTTGTCTTTTATTTATTTAATTATTCGCAACGGTATAATTGTGTGATTAATAAACCTGCGCAATTTACGTCCCTTTGCGTGATTTAATTGTTCAATTTATTTATCGTCTTATCGTATTTGCCGTTCTATTTGGTTCTATATATATTAATATCAGTGGTTAATATCGCTGTTTGGTGTGTTAATGGTTTACGCGGTTTACATTGCTGTCTCGTCTTATTTATTTCATTACCCATCGTATTCTATTTTATTTATTTTATTTACCATCTACATTCATATTTCATATCTCATGGTTCATATTATTTCATGTCTTTCGCGTCATTACGGGTATTGCATTTATTTATTTCCTTTATTTTGTGATTCAATACGTAGTCCGCTTGTCATCCGGCTGTTCGGCTTATTGTTTAGTTTATTTATTTTATTTTATTATATTTGTCATTTTCATCGATTCATATCCGTGGTACAACGTACTTAACGTGTTTATTGGTTACGTGGTTACGTGATTTACTTTTCTTGTTCTTTCGATTTTGATTTTCGATTATCTCATTCATAGTATTCATCGTATTTATTCCTTTATTTCTTTCTTATATCGTGGCTTACATATTTCATTTTGGTCTTTCCACGACGATGCAGCAGTGACATGTGCTGAAATAAATTGAATTGATTAATAAATAAATAAATTGGACAATCCGGGTTGTGTTTTTAATTGTTCCTCTTGTTCCAGTTCCAGTTTTGTTTTAGTTTATTTCAGGTTTAGTGTGTTTGTTTTAATGATGTGGTGCGATGAGGGATTGCTTATGTGCTTCTGGTGTAAATAGTTTTGTGTAGTTTATTTGTTGCGTGATGGGTGCTCATTTACTTTCCTTTCCTTTACTTACTTACTTATAATATTGTATTACATTCACGCTTTCTTGCTTTCATTCACGCCTTCTTTCACTCACGTTACCTTCCTTGCCTTCTTTATTTTTCTAAATCTTGCATTTACTTAATCTTCCCATTCATTCAGTCATTATTCATTAACTCATTCATTCATTCTGATCAATTAAAGTTAAATTAATGGATATGATATGATTTATTTTACTTTAGTTTTTATTTCTATGATGATGAGTGGTTTTGTCCATTCAAATGCTTTGATGGTGCAGGGTTTGTTATAATCTTATCATTTAAGTATCCTTATTTACTTATTTACTTATTTATTTATTTATTGTTAGTCTATACAATGGTATGGTGTTTATCGAACTACGCAGTTTACATTTGATTTGATTTGCTTTCTTGGTCACTTTAGTTACTTTATTTTGATACGTCATTCAATAACCAGCTCTATTTGCATTTGCATTGACATAACCATTTATCATTTACCATTTACCATTTATAATTTAGTTTATAACCTACTTTGGTGAGGAAATAGAGTGTCGTAGCTAATAATCTTTACGGTTATATTTCATTGAGTTCACTTCTTGTATGTTGTATTCTATTTTAGTATATTTCACTTTGTTTTACATTATATTACATTACATTATTTACATTATGTTGATTACAGCCTTCACTTTATATTTTATGCCTTATTATCTATCTTGTTATTTACCTCATCCTTCTTTATTATCTTTAATTGATTATTTCACTGTTCAGTCATTCATTCTTTCATTCTCTCATTGTTCATTCGTGTTGACACATTCCTGCCTTTTGCTCTCACTCACGCCTTCTTACCTTCTTTATTTTCTTTATTTTCATTATCTTCTTTATCTACCTTCTTTATTTTCCTTAATCTTTAATTTCCTTAATCGTTCCATCCATTCATTCATTATTCATTATTCATTATTCATTCACTCATTCATTCTGATCAATTAAAGTTAATGGATATGATTTATACTACTTTATTTTACTTTATTTTAATTAAGTTTTGCTTTCTACAATGATAAGTGGTTTTGTCCATCCAAATGCTTTGATTGTGCGTGAATTTTATTATAATCTTATCATTCAAGTACTCTTATTTATTATTTACTTATTTATTTATTCTATTATTTTATTTTATTTCATTTTATTCTTCTTTCAGTTTATACACTGGTATAGTGTGTATTGAACTACGTACTTTACATTTGATTTCATTGTTGCTTTAGCTATTTTATTTTGATACATCATCCAATAATCAGTTCTATTTGCATTTGCATTGACATAATCATTTACCATTTATAATTTAGTTTATAATCTACTTTGGTGAGGAAGTAGAGTGTTGTAGCTAATAATCTTTACGGTTATATTTCATTGAATTCACTTCTTGTATTTTGTATTTTGTATTCAGTTTATTATTGCATTCTGTTTTACATTATATTGCATTACTTATATTACAGTGCATTACATTACATTATTTACATCAGGTTGGTTACGGCCTTCACTTTTACTTTATGCTTATTATTTATTATTTACCTCATTATGTACCTCATTCTTCTTTAACATCTTTAATTGATTATTTCACTGTTCAGTCGTTCATTTTTGCATTCTCTCATTGTTTATTCATTGACACATTCCTGCTTTCTTGCTTTCACTTACGCCTTCTTACCTTCTTTATTTTCCTTAATCTTTAATTTCCTTAATCGTTCCATCCATTCATTCATTATTCATTATTCATTATTCATTCACTCATTCACTCATTCATTCTGATCAATTAAAGTTAATGGATATGATTTATACTACTTTATTTTAATTAAGTTTTGCTTTCTCTACAATGATAAGTGGTTTTGTCCATCCAAATGCTTTGATTGTGCGTGAATTTTATTATAATCTTATCATTCAAGTACTCTTATTTATTATATACTTATTTATTTATTCTATTTTATTTTATTTTATTTTATTTTATTTCATTTTATTCTTATTTCAGTTTATACACTGGTATAGTGTGTATTGAACTACGTACTTTACATTTGATTTCATTGTTGCTTTAGCTATTTTATTTTGATATATCATCCAATAATCAGTTCTATTTGCATTTGCATTGACATAATCATTTACCATTTATAATTTAGTTTATAACCTACTTTGGTGAGGAAATAGAGTGTTGTAGCTAATGATCTTTACGGTTATATTTCATTGAGTTCACTTCTGGTATTTTGTATTCTATTTTAGTATATTTCATTTTGTTTTACATTATATTACATTACATTAAATGACATTATTTACATTATGTTGGTACAGCCTTCACTTTATATTTTATGCCTTATTATTTATCTTGTTATTTACCTCATTCTTCTTTATTATCTTTAATTGATTATTTCACTGTTCAGTCATTCATTCTTTCATTCTCTCATTGTTTATTCGTTCTGACACATCCATGCTTTTTGCTCTCACTCACGCCTTCTTACCTTCTTTATTTCCTTAATCGTTCCATTCACTCATTCATTATTCATTCACTCACTCATTCTGATCAATTGAGGTTAATGGATATGATTGATTTATTTTACCTTATTTTACTTATTTTAATTAAGTTTTGCTATCTCTACTATGATAAGTGGTTTTGTCCATCCAAATGCTTTGATTGTGCGTGAATTTTATTATAATCTTATCATTCATCTACTCTTATTTATTATTTACTTATTTATTTATTCTATTTTATTTCATTTTATTCTTATTTCAGTTCATACACTGGTACAGTGTTTATTGAACTACGTACCTTATATTTCATTTCATCTATTTGTTGCTTTAGCTACTCTATTTTGATATGTCATTCATTAATTAGTTGTATTTGCAGTTGTATTGACATGACCATTTATCATCTACCATTTACCAGTTACAGTCTAACTTATAATCTACTCTGGTAAAGAAATAGAGTATTGTAGTTAATAATCTTTACAGTTATATCTATTGAATTCACTTCTTGTATTTTGTATTTTGTATTCAGTTTATTATTGCATTCTGTTTTGCATTATATTGCATTACTTATATTACAGTGCATTACATTACATTATTTACATTAGGTTGGTTACGGCCTTCACTTTTACTTTATGCTTATTATTTATTATTTACCTCATTATTTACCTCATTCTTCTTAATATCTTTAATTGATTATTTCATTGTTCAGTCGTTCATTTCATGCTGTCATTGTTCATTCATTCTGAATTAAATTGAATCAAGGTAACTGTTAAGATTTAGTTTATTTTGACTCACGATGGTACAAAGTTCTGTAAATGGCATTAATATTAATATAATTATGGTTTGTTTGCATACAATTATTCTATATATATTTTCTATATTTTAATTTATTTGTGCCACGTATCACTGTCTACCATCATTTATTTTATTTTATTTCTTGTCACCTCTATCCTTGGACATTCCTTGGACATTTTGACATTTTGATATTCTTCTCTGGTATTCTTTAATTCAATTTATTCAAGCCGTTTCTCTTCGATAATAGTATAGCTCTTTGATGACGGTGTGCTGTTCCTGTAGGAATTAATATTCATGTCATTAACTTGTGCTACTCTTGTTTAAATTTATTATGCGTTATTATATTCATTACCTTGTTTGTTTCTTTTCTCTTCTTTTTTTTTTTTTTTTTTTATATTTCCTTTCTGCTAGTTACCTGCTGCCTTGGTTGCTTTGATTCTACTTTGGTTACATTTATTTATTAACTGACTGGGTGTTACATGATTGGTCCTACGTGACTTTCCTGACTCCATGCGTTATCTGACGTTGTGAGATGGCTATATTTGATTTCGATTCTGTTTAGGTTGAATGTTTCATTCGTTTATTTATTCAGCCTTTCGTTCTGTGGTGGTTTCTTTGTTTCGTTGTTCTGCGTAGTTTGTTTCCTGCGGCGCGATAGGCAGTAACATGATGCGTCCTGCAATCTGCGGATCTTATTCGGGTTGATTTCATTTCGTTCATTTCATTCTATCTTCATCATTGTTTATACTTAACATTTACTTCATCCTACACTATTGCAAACGTATGATTTATATATTTATAAATAATAAATGATAGCCGTGGTATTGTTTTATTAATTGATTTATTCTTGATTTTAATCCGTCTGGGGTTCTATTTGTTGCCCGTTTGCTTTTATAATTACCTTTCCCGTGAGTCGTGGTAATGTTTTATTAATTGATTTATTCATGATTTTAATCCGTCTGGGGTCTTATTTGTCCGTTTATAATTACCTTTCCGTGAATAGTATTGGATATCGGACTTATCTTTTATGGTAAGTCTGATGGTAAGTATGGCTTCCTAGGATGGCGCGGTTGCGCGACGGATAGTTTAGCTGTCGGTAACTGAGATGTAGCAGATATCTGGCGCGCGGTGGGTAACTGCTGCGCGGCGGATAGCTGGTCGGTGGATAACCGTTACGGGATGAACGGCCGAGTATTGTATGGTAAATAAGTAGAATGCTTGTGGCCGATAATATTTGGCTGCCGGTGCTGCGGATGGTTACCAACTAAGGATAATTTGTAATTATTATCAACGGATAGTGTTGCGTACTTTACTTTATTTAGTGAGATACCGGAATGTCTTCCGCTATCGTTACCTTCCGTTGCATTCTATTCGTGTTTGGTTTCGTTCACTGTAATTTATTGAAAGTGTTTTATTGATGTATTTAGTCGCGGGCGCTTGTACGTCCCGTGTAATAATCAATTAATTAATTTGATAACTAATTTAATAGACAACAGACATAATGGGACGAACTGAAAATTTTACGAAATTCCTCGAAGGTTACGCATCTATATGGCGTATGGTTTATGGCTTAAGCTTCACGCGGTTTCTTATCTTTGGTTGACATGATCATCGGCGGCACTGGTTTACTCCATCTCCATGTGCCATGTACTCGGTTGTGACATGGAGGAGGATCGTGAATTAATTGAATCGTTAAATTGCTGAGTTCTGATTAGGCCATTAATATTGAATATTGAATATCGGTGCGTGTGAGTTTGTGATTTGTGCGTGTACCCATTGCAATGAGTGGTGACATGTGCTATTGTGCTCCGTTTTCTGATATATTATATATATATATTTATTTATATTTATTTATATATTTGTATATTTATATTTACATATTCATTATTCTTATACTTATACATATTTTTATACTCATACTTATACCCAATTTGCATATTGCATATTATTTGCAATAAATTCAGTTAGTATTGTGTAATATTGTGTAATATTTTGCATCATTATCCTTCTACGGCTAATTAATGAATAAAGTTAATTGACAGTTATATCTGAAACACTTAGTTGCCTTGTCGAGTGCTGAGTGTATTCATTTTATCTTACCGTACCTTCGTACCTTCTACCTTCTTAATATTATGTCTGTTCAGGATAATATAATCTGCCTCATTGCATATCCAACGTAATGGATTCTGTAAATTTATTTGATTTAGCCTCATTGGATGACTGCGTCTATGTGAGATGTATGAATGAGTGTATGGATATGCTTGTTGGTGGAATGTACTTCAATGTATCTTGTTCTATTCTATTTTATTTTGTGTCAGTTACGTTCGTCTATATACTATACTTTACACTTTCTTTACTTTCCTTACTCTCTCTATCTGCCTTTATTTGCCTTAACTTGATTAACTTCTTTAATAGCTCTATTGCTCACTCACTCATTCATTCATTCGCTTATTACCTACAATTATTATTTAGAGTTATTTGGATTTAAGTACGGTTAATTTTCTTGATAGGATAGATGATTTTGTCCATTCAAATGCTTGACAGCGCGTGGCTTCTGTTATAATCACACCATTTGAATTTCATTTCAAATACCCTACTTCTTTGCTTATTTATTTATTTATCTGTTATTCTTTATTTTATTCTTTTACTATATAATGGTGTGGTGTCTAATTGAACCACGCACCTTATATTTGATTTGTTTTTATTTGTCATTATATTTATTATTTACTATCTTTATACATCAGTCGGTTATGAATTTTTACCTTCTATTTGCATTTGCATGGACATAATCACCTACAATTTATAATCTATAATTTATAAAGTAGTGGGGATGGAGTCAATAATGTTTACGGTCATATTTAATTAGAATATAACTCACTTGTTGTATTTATCTTATTTTCTTTTACATTATTTTGCATTATATTACATTATGTCAGCTATGTCTGTTAAGCGTTACACACTTTCATTTTCTGTAGTTCCTCAGTTTGTGAATATCTTCAGCTGTTCCTCTCGCATTCAGTATTCATTCATTCATTTATTATTCATTTTTCATTTTGATGTTGTTTGATTATAGTTATACATTGATTTGAACTGATTTATTTTGATTTATTTTCTGATTCATATCTCCTTTCCGCCAGTTGCTTGTTGCCTTGCTGCCTTGACTTTATTCTGGTTTTATTTATTTTGTTAACTAATATTATTTGACTGGGTGTTGTTTGAATGGTTCCATGGGTTTTCCTGACTATATGCGTTTTATATTGATATTGCTTTGGTTTAGGGTCTTATTTTATTTATTTATTCGGCCTCTCATTCCTTGGCGGTTGTTTTCCTTTATCTTGATTGCCTTTTGTATAATTTGTTTCTTTGCGATGTTATCATGCAGTAACGCAGTGCGTCCTGCAATCTGCGCAATCTGCGGGACTTATTCGGGCTGATTCTATGATTTATTATTTTTATTATTTTTCTAATTATTTTATTGACTTATATCGTGTCAGGCTACTTTATGCGTTTTAACTATAATTATATTCTATCTTATTATTTTATCACAAACTTATATGATGTTTTATATAGGTAATGTATTTATAATCATAATATTGACTTATTTCTTTATATATTAATTAATTAATGCCTGATGTTGGCCCGTTTGAAGTTTATCTCTGATTCCATTGATTTAGCATAATTATCTTTTCGATTATAGTATTGTATACCAGACTTATCTTCGATGGTAAGTCTGATGGTAAGTACGGCTTCCCAGGATTGCGCGGCAGCACGATGGACGGTTCTGCAGTCGGTAACTGTGTAACTGGTAATTGGCGCGTGGTAGGTGACTACTACGCGGCAGATAATTTGCCTGTGGATAGCCGTTACGGAGTGAGCGGCCGAGTATCACTGTCTGATAAACGGATTATTTGTTGCTGGTAATATCCTTGGTACTGCGGTTGATTACCAACTAGGCATAGCTTGCGGCTTATGGTCATCTTTTGTAGGTACATTATCTTTGGTTTTGGACATTTTGATTCATTTTGATTTGTTTAAACTGTTTTGTTTATGCATTTTCGCTTTTCGCTTATGAGCACTTATATATACTCTATTATAATTACTTAATTACTTAATTTGATGGTTTGATGGATAATTGACGATTGATAACCATTATGGAGTGAACTAGGGAATTTTATGAACACTAGGTTCTATCTCTATATGTTTTATACTTTATGGTCTCGCTCTCGCTCTTTTACTCGGCCCGGTTTCAGTCTTAGGTAACATAGTTTTCGGTGACGCGTGTTTACTCTTCTCTTCTCCGGGCATTGTGCAAATTTGTGCATTATTTACTCGTCTGTGATCTGTGATGTGAAGTGATAACTAATTAACTATTTAATTCTTCTATTTAAGTATAAATCAAAATTTAATTGGTGCGAAGGTGATTGTGGTGAAATGCGCGCTCCACCGCGATGCATTGTGTTCCATTGCAGTGTATGTGTTTCAAAGTGGTGCTATTTACTCCGTTCTGTGTAAATTATAATATATTATATTATATTATTTATTTTTATATTATAGTCATATTTATATTCATGTTTATTACATTCAATTACCTTCTATCTCCGTTCAATTCAATCTATGTATTGAATAAAGTATTGAATATGTTATATTACTATATTATTATCTCAGATTTTGGATTATATTCAGTCATTTCAGTTATTTCAGTTACATTAGGTTATACTTAGGCAGTATTTTGCGCTACACTGTAAACTGTACTGTATTGTATTATATAACTCCCTATCTCCTATTCTTTATATTACTATAATTGAGTGAATAAACAAATGGGGTGATTAGCGGTGACATATGGTATATTGAATAAATTAGGTTAAATTAATTAAATGACTTTATAAGTGCTTGTTTTATTTTATTTCACCGTACCTGCCGTATTTACATATTTACATTATTATGTGATGACATATGTCTATATGCCTTAGTGTAGTTTAATTGGCCTTATTGCATGCTGAACATAATGGATTCAATGGAATTCACTAGAATCTATTAGAATTTGGTAGAGTTTGGTTTATATGGATTTGTTGTTTGAATGCATATATTATGTACGTTTCATTGTGCTGCGTTACCTTCATATATATTTTAAGGACAGTTTGATCCTGCGTTTTCTGTTGCATTGTGTTATGAGATGACTTAGGTGTCACTATTATGCTGTGTCTTGACTATATTAATCCATATACAAATTATATATTACAAATTTACATCTACTTAGTTCGGCTTTGACAATACTGTATGTATAATTTTGCACTTTCTTCTACCCATTTTGATATGGCTCAGTTGTTAATAAAGTAAGTGAGCGCAGCAATGTTTGTTTATACTTTGATAAGAATTGTTATTGCTCAAGGCGCCCTAATGGAATACTCCTTTTTCCTTTTGACACTTTTGTTTGATTATCGGTTTACTTCATTGCTTATTTATTTAGTTATTACTCAATGCAGCAGAGCTCAACGCAGTGTTGCGTGGTTAATTTAGTTTGGGTGTTGATTGTGTGTGCTAACATTTACTATTATACTTCCCTAACTAACTTTTCTTTCTTTTCTACTCTTTCTGCTACAGCTGCCTGTTTTACCACTCTTGCCAACAGCAATTTTTACTTCTACATTATCTTACTCATGCGATAGGATTGGAGTCTGAGTCTGTTTCTTACACTTTCGTTCTACACCTGGGTAGGGAACGGCTACTCTATGTGCCTGTTTTCTTCATGGGTATTCTGCATGCCTCCTTTACTTGCTTGGGTTGCTCGGACTTCGATGCTATAATGTTTGGGAGCGGTGTGTGTGTGTCTGGAGTACGTATGGGACAAGTCATCGAGGGTCGCAGCGTACCAAGACATGGCGCGGTCAACCGGGGAAAGGATTTCCCGGTTCCTGACCGTGGTCGAAGAACAAGCCCTGTGCTCACATATATGCCAGGCGGAACACATGGCGCGATCACCCGATGAGTGGGAAAGTCCTCCGGTTCCTGATCGTGACCGAAGAGAAAGTCCTGGCCTCGCTAATGGCAGGCAGGTGAAGTAGGGGCGCGATCACCCGTTGAGCAGGAGCTCCGGTTCCTGGTCGTGGCCGAAAAAGAAGCCCTGTCTTCGCATTGCAAGCAGGTGAAGTAGGGGCGCGATCACCCGATGAGTGGGAAAGTCCTCCGGTTCCTGATCGTTGCCGAAGAGAAAGTTTCCTGGCCTCGCTAATGGCAGGCAGGTGAAGTAGGGGCGCGATCACCCGTTGAGCAGGAGCTCCGGCTCTTGGTCGTGACCGAAGAGAAAGTTTCCTGACCTCGCTTATGGCAGGCTGGTGAAGACACGGCCCGATCACCCGTTGAGCAGGAGCTCCGGTGCCGATCGTGGTTGAAGAAAAATGGCCTGTCCTCGTGGTAGGTCGGGTGGGCGTGACGACTGCTAGGATAAGCCACATCTTCATTATCAACCTACCATGGTGGACGAAGATTGGGGCGATCAACCGGGAGATACGAAGTCCCGGGTCCTGATCGTGACCGAAGGAAAAGTCCTGTCCTGGCAAGTGCCAGGCAGGCTGAACACACGGCCCGATCACCCGATGAGTGGGAAAGTCCTCCGGTGCCGATCGTGGTTGAAGAAAAATGGCCTGTCCTCGTGGAAGGACAGGTGGGCGTGATGACTGCAAGGAAAAGCCACATCTTCATTATCAACCTACCATGGTGGACGAAGATTGGGGCGATCAACCGGGAGATACGAAGTCCCGGGTCCTGATCGTGACCGAAGAGAAAGTTCCTGGCCTTGCTAATGGCAGGCAGGTGAAGTAGGGGCGCGATCACCCGTTGAGTGGGAATCCTCCGGTTCCTGATCGTGGCCGAAGAGAAAGTTTCCTGGCCTCGCTAATGGCAGGCAGGTGAAGACACGGCCCGATCACCCGATGAGTGGGAAAGTCCTCCGGTGCCGATCGTGGTTGAAGAAAAATGGCCTGTCCTCGTGGAAGGACAGGTGGGCGTGATGACTGCAAGGAAAAGCCACATCTTCATTATCAACCTACCATGGTGGACGAAGATTGGGGCGATCAACCGGGAGATACGAAGTCCCGGGTCCTGATCGTGACCGAAGAGAAAGTTCCTGGCCTTGCTAATGGCAGGCAGGTGAAGTAGGGGCGCGATCACCCGTTGAGTGGGAATCCTCCGGTTCCTGATCGTGGCCGAAGAAAAATCCTGTGCTTTCTTGTACAGGTTGAAACATCCTACCGCTAGATCGGAGGTGTGACGGCGTGGATCCTCAACCCCCCGTGGTTGCCTAGCGCACGGCGGATTGAGGTGAGACGAAAGCGCAAATGTAAGCTAGGGAGCAGAAGCGCCGTTGCGGCTATCGTCGGTACATCTGGGATATCCCCAAAGGATGAAAGGGTACCGACGGCCTACGTTAGGGAAGAGGTTTTTAGTGGGTAGTATATCAGGCCGCGGACGCCCCTTCTGGGCGCCGCTGGGTCGCCCCTTCTGGGCTGTGACCCTTTTCCTTTGTGCTCGCCCTTCAGGGTTGGGCTGTCAGGTTGCCCCTTCTGGGTTGCCTCTTTGGGTTTGCCCCCACCAAATGGGCGCCAGGCCCCCCTTCAGGGGATATGAGTCCCACACTGCCCGGGCCCCCTCTAGCCGAATAGACGAACAGGGGATAACCTGCGCGTGCGTAAATGCATTTTCCTCTTCTGTCAACCAAAAAAAAAAAAAAAAAAAAAAAAAAAAAAAAAAAAAAAAAAAAGGGATAGGTTAGGGTTAGGTGGATTCCCGCTCGACGCGTCGAGGAGAGCGGACGTGTTTCGTGGTCGCTCCGTGGTTAGTTTTGCAACGCGGTGAAAAGCGGCTTATTTATTCGCGTTTTTTGTTAAATAGTGTTTATTAAGTGTTCGGGAGTGCTATTGTTGTGTTTTGTGATTAAATAATGTGTTAATTTGTTGTTAAATAACGAAAATGTGATGTGCGTGTTACGCGGCATTTCCACGTGTATTCCCGGTATTCGTGGCATTAATTATGAACATTAGACATTATGTACGGATAAATTTGATTAATCGGGAACGTTTCGCATTAAAATTCCGCGTTTTTTGTGACTTTTTGTGATTAAATTAATGAAGACAACGCATGCAAGATCAGACAGGATTGACAGGTTTTCAAGATGGCTGCTGTGGTTGGACAAGGATAGTCAACTTGCACGCGCGACCCGGGCCTTGGATAGAAGAGGACAGACGATGGGAAATTAGGTCAACGGTTTGGTGACGTATTATTTTTATTCCTTTATTCTGATTTTATTCTGATTTTATTTTGTTTTCCGTTAATTGCGTCGGTTTATTAAGTGATTTGTGTAAAAGTGCATCGATATTTTTTCAATATTTTTCGATATTCCATCGTTATGTGTGTATTATTATATTAATTTATATTAATTTACTTTATTTTACTATCTGGTTGCATGCGTTTGACTGGCGCGTTATTCCGCTGTATTATTTATTTAATTATTTATTATTTATTAACACATTCGATTAATCGATTCGATTATTCGATTAGCCGGTGTTGCATATTTTCGTCGTATTTATTCGTCGTATTTTATTATTTCCACTATTTTCCATTGTCATTTTAACGCGTTTATTAATTCACATAATTTATCTTCATTTATCTTCATTTCATTTTTATTTTATTTTACATATTTCGCTTCATTATTTCATTGTTTCATTGTCTATAGTGTTCTATATTTTATTTTACTTTTCCTTTGCCGTTTATACTTATATATTTTTATTTATATTTCACATTATTTTGTGCTACTTTGCGTTTGTTTCATTTACTTTATATTATTTTATTTATTATGGTACAGTGGGGTAGTGTGCCTTGATAATTTATGCAACTTGCGTTATATTCATTATTTGTTTTATTTATTTTATTACCGTAATTTCATTCTATCTCATTGTTGTCTTTTATTTATTTAATTATTCGCAACGGTATAATTGTGTGATTAATAAACCTGCGCAATTTACGTCCCTTTGCGTGATTTAATTGTTCAATTTATTTATCGTCTTATCGTATTTGCCGTTCTATTTGGTTCTATATATATTAATATCAGTGGTTAATATCGCTGTTTGGTGTGTTAATGGTTTACGCGGTTTACATTGCTGTCTCGTCTTATTTATTTCATTACCCATCGTATTCTATTTTATTTATTTTATTTACCATCTACATTCATATTTCATATCTCATGGTTCATATTATTTCATGTCTTTCGCGTCATTACGGGTATTGCATTTATTTATTTCCTTTATTTTGTGATTCAATACGTAGTCCGCTTGTCATCCGGTTGTTCGGCTTATTGTTTAGTTTATTTATTTTATTTTATTATATTTGTCATTTTCATCGATTCATATCCGTGGTACAACGTATTTAACGTGTTTATTGGTTACGTGGTTACGTGATTTACTTTTCTTGTTCTTTCGATTTTGATTTTCGATTATCTCATTCATAGTATTCATCGTATTTATTCCTTTATTTCTTTCTTATATCGTGGCTTACATATTTCATTTTGGTCTTTCCACGACGATGCAGCAGTGACATGTGCTGAAATAAATTGAACTGATTAATAAATAAATAAATTGGACAATCCGGGTTGTGTTTTTAATTGTTCCTCTTGTTCCAGTTCCAGTTTTGTTTTAGTTTATTTCAGGTTTAGTGTGTTTGTTTTAATGATGTGGTGCGATGAGGGATTGCTTATGTGCTTCTGGTGTAAATAGTTTTGTGTAGTTTATTTGTTGCGTGATGGGTGCTCATTTACTTTCCTTTCCTTTACTTACTTACTTATAATATTGTATTACATTCACGCTTTCTTGCTTTCATTCACGCCTTCTTTCACTCACGTTACCTTCCTTGCCTTCTTTATTTTTCTAAATCTTGCATTTACTTAATCTTCCCATGCATTCAGTCATTATTCATTAACTCATTCATTCATTCTGATCAATTAAAGTTAAATTAACGGATATGATATGATTTATTTTACTTTAGTTTTTATTTCTATGATGATGAGTGGTTTTGTCCATTCAAATGCTTTGATGGTGCAGGGTTTGTTATAATCTTATCATTTAAGTATCCTTATTTACTTATTTACTTATTTATTTATTTATTGTTAGTCTATACAATGGTATGGTGTTTATCGAACTACGCAGTTTACATTTGGTTTGATTTGCTTTCTTGGTCACTTTAGTTACTTTATTTTGATACGTCATTCAATAATCAGCTCTATTTGCATTTGCATTGACATGACCATTTATCATTTACCATTTACCATTTATAATTTAGTTTATAACCTACTTTGGTGAGGAAATAGAGTGTCGTAGCTAATAATCTTTACGGTTATATTTCATTGAGTTCACTTCTGGTACTTTGTATTCTATTTAGTATATTTCATTTTGTTTTACATTATATTACATTACACTATTTACATTATGTTGATTACAGCCTTTATTTTATATTTTATGCCTTATTATCTATCTTGTTAGTTACCTCATCCTTCTTTATTATCTTTAATTGATTATTTCACCGTTCAGTCATTCATTCATTCTCTCATTGTTTATTCGTTCTGACATAGTACTGCTTTTTGCTCTCACTCACGCCTCCTACCTTCTTTATTTTCCTTAATCTTTAATTTCCTTAATCGTTCCATTCATTCATTTATTATTTATTCATTATTCATTATTCATTCACTCATTCATTCTGATCAATTAAAGTTAATGGATATGATTTATATTACTTTATTTTACTTTATTTTAATTAAGTTTTGCTCTCTCTACAATGATAAGTGGTTTTGTCCATCCAAATGTTTTGATTGTGCGTGAATTTTATTATAATCTTATCATCCAAGTACTCTTATTTATTATTTACTTATTTATATATTCTATTTTTATTTTATTTTATTTCATTTTATTCTTATTTCAGTTTATACACTGGTATAGTGTGTATTGAACTACGTACTTTACATTTGATTCATTGTTGCTTTAGCTATTTTATTTTGATACATCATCCAATAATCAGTTCTATTTGCATTTGCATTGACATAATCATTTACCATTTATAATTTAGTTTATAATCTACTTTGGTGAGGAAGTAGAGTGTTGTAGCTAATAATCTTTACGGTTATATGTCATTGAATTCACTTCTTGTATTTTGTATTTTGTATTCAGTTTATTATTGCATTCTGTTTTACATTATATTGCATTACTTATATTACAGTGCATTACATTACATTATTTACATCAGGTTGGTTACGGCCTTCACTTTTACTTTATGCTTATTATTTATTATTTACCTCATTATGTACCTCATTCTTCTTTAACATCTTTAATTGATTATTTCACTGTTCAGTCGTTCATTTTTGCATTCTCTCATTGTTTATTCGTTGACACATTCCTGCTTTCTTGCTTTCACTTACGCCTTCTTACCTTCTTTATTTTCCTTAATCTTTAATTTCCTTAATCGTTCCATCCATTCATTCATTATTCATTATTCATTATTCATTCACTCATTCACTCATTCATTCTGATCAATTAAAGTTAATGGATATGATTTATACTACTTTATTTTAATTAAGTTTTGCTTTCTCTACAATGATAAGTGGTTTTGTCCATCCAAATGCTTTGATTGTGCGTGAATTTTATTATAATCTTATCATTCAAGTACTCTTATTTATTATATACTTATTTATTTATTCTATTTTATTTTATTTCATTTTATTCTTATTTCAGTTTATACACTGGTATAGTGTGTATTGAACTACGTACTTTACATTTGATTTCATTGTTGCTTTAGCTATTTTATTTTGATATATCATCCAATAATCAGTTCTATTTGCATTTGCATTGACATAATCATTTACCATTTATAATTTAGTTTATAACCTACTTTGGTGAGGAAATAGAGTGTTGTAACTAATAATCTTTACGGTTATATTTCATTGAGTTCGCTTCTGGTATTTTGTATTCTATTTTAGTATATTTCATTTTGTTTTACATATTATTACATTACATTACATGACATTATTTACATTATGTTGGTTACAGCCTCACTTTATATTTTATGCCTTATTATTTATCTTGTTATTTACCTCATTCTTCTTTATTATCTTTAATTGATTATTTCACTGTTCAGTCATTCATTCTTTCATTCTCTCATTGTTTATTCGTTCTGACACATTCCTGCTTTTTGCTTTCACTTACGCCTTCTTACCTTCTTTATTTCCTTAATCGTTCCATTCACTCATTCATTATTCATTCACTCACTCATTCTGATCAATTGAGGTTAATGGATATGATTTATTTTACCTTATTTTACTTATTTTAATTAAGTTCTGCTATCTCTACTATGATAAGTGGTTTTGTCCATCCAAATGCTTTGATTGTGCGTGAATTTTATTATAATCTTATCATTCATCTACTCTTATTTATTATTTACTTATTTATTTATTCTATTTTATTTCATTTTATTCTTATTTCAGTTCATACACTGGTACAGTGTTTATTGAACTACGTACCTTATATTTCATTTCATCTATTTGTTGCTTTAGCTACTCTATTTTGAGATGTCATTCATTAATTAGTTGTATTTGCAGTTGTATTGACATGACCATTTATCATCTACCATTTACCAGTTACAGTCTAACTTATAATCTACTCTGGTAAAGAAATAGAGTATTGTAGTTAATAATCTTTACGGTTATATCTATTGAATTCACTTCTTGTATTTTGTATTTTGTATTCAGTTTATTATTGCATTCTGTTTTGCATTATATTGCATTACTTATATTACAGTGCATTACATTACATTATTTACATTAGGTTGGTTACGGCCTTCACTTTTACTTTATGCTTATTATTTATTATTTACGTCATTATTTACCTCATTCTTCTTAATATCTTTAATTGATTATTTCATTGTTCAGTCGTTCATTTCATGCTGTCATTGTTCATTCATTCTGAATTAAATTGAATCAAGGTAACTGTTAAGATTTAGTTTATTTTGACTCACGATGGTACAAAGTTCTGTAAATGGCATTAATATTAATATAATTATGGTTTGTTTGCATACAATTATTCTATATATATTTTCTATATTTTAATTTATTTGTGCCACGTATCACTGTCTACCATCATTTATTTTATTTTATTTCTTGTCACCTCTATCCTTGGACATTCCTTGGACATTTTGACATTTTGATATTCTTCTCTGGTATTCTTTAATTCAATTTATTCAAGCCGTTTCTCTTCGATAATAGTATAGCTCTTTGATGACGGTGTGCTGTTCCTGTAGGAATTAATATTCATGTCATTAACTTGTGCTACTCTTGTTTAAATTTATTATGCGTTATTATATTCATTACCTTGTTTGTTTCTTTTCTCTTCTTTTCTTTTATATCTCCTTTCTGCTAGTTACCTGCTGCCTTGGTTGCTTTGATTCTACTTTGGTTACATTTATTTATTAACTGACTGGGTGTTACATGATTGGTCCTACGTGACTTTCCTGACTCCATGCGTTATCTGACGTTGTGAGATGGCTATATTTGATTTCGATTCTGTTTAGGTTGAATGTTTCATTCGTTTATTTATTCAGCCTTTCGTTCTGTGGTGGTTTCTTTGTTTCGTTGTTCTGCGTAGTTTGTTTCCTGCGGCGCGATAGGCAGTAACATGATGCGTCCTGCAATCTGCGGATCTTATTCGGGTTGATTTCATTTCGTTCATTTCATTCTATCTTCATCATTGTTTATACTTAACATTTACTTCATCCTACACTATTGCAAACGTATGATTTATATATTTATAAATAATAAATGATAGCCGTGGTATTGTTTTATTAATTGATTTATTCTTGATTTTAATCCGTCTGGGGTTCTATTTGTTGCCCGTTTGCTTTTATAATTACCTTTCCCGTGAGTCGTGGTAATGTTTTATTAATTGATTTATTCATGATTTTAATCCGTCTGGGGTCTTATTTGTCCGTTTATAATTACCTTTCCGTGAATAGTATTGGATATCGGACTTATCTTTTATGGTAAGTCTGATGGTAAGTATGGCCTCCTAGGATGGCGCGGTTGCGCGACGGATAGTTTAGCTGTCGGTAACTGAGATGTAGCAGATATCTGGCGCGCGGTGGGTAACTGCTGCGCGGCGGATAGCTGGTCGGTGGATAACCGTTACGGGATGAACGGCCGAGTATTGTATGGTAAATAAGTAGAATGCTTGTGGCCGATAATATTTGGCTGCCGGTGCTGCGGATGGTTACCAACTAAGGATAATTTGTAATTATTATCAACGGATAGTGTTGCGTACTTTACTTTATTTAGTGAGATACCGGAATGTCTTCCGCTATCGTTACCTTCCGTTGCATTCTATTCGTGTTTGGTTTCGTTCACTGTAATTTATTGAAAGTGTTTTATTGATGTATTTAGTCGCGGGCGCTTGTACGTCCCGTGTAATAATCAATTAATTAATTTGATAACTAATTTAATAGACAACAGACATAATGGGACGAACTGAAAATTTTACGAAATTCCTCGAAGGTTACGCATCTATATGGCGTATGGTTTATGGCTTAAGCTTCACGCGGTTTCTTATCTTTGGTTGACATGATCATCGGCGGCACTGGTTTACTCCATCTCCATGTGCCATGTACTCGGTTGTGACATGGAGGAGGATCGTGAATTAATTGAATCGTTAAATTGCTGAGTTCTGATTAGGCCATTAATATTGAATATTGAATATCGGTGCGTGTGAGTTTGTGATTTGTGCGTGTACCCATTGCAATGAGTGGTGACATGTGCTATTGTGCTCCGTTTTCTGATATATTATATATATGTATTTATTTATATTTATTTATATATTTGTATATTTATATTTACATATTCATTATTCTTATACTTATACATATTTTTATACTCATACTTATACCCAATTTGCATATTGCATATTATTTGCAATAAATTCAGTTAGTATTGTGTAATATTGTGTAATATTTTGCATCATTATCCTTCTACGGCTAATTAATGAATAAAGTTAATTGACAGTTATATCTGAAACACTTAGTTGCCTTGTCGAGTGCTGAGTGTATTCATTTTATCTTACCGTACCTTCGTACCTTCTACCTTCTTAATATTATGTCTGTTCAGGATAATATAATCTGCCTCATTGCATATCCAACGTAATGGATTCTGTAAATTTATTTGATTTAGCCTCATTGGATGACTGCGTCTATGTGAGATGTATGAATGAGTGTATGGATATGCTTGTTGGTGGAATGTACTTCAATGTATCTTGTTCTATTCTATTTTATTTTGTGTCAGTTACGTTCGTCTATATACTATACTTTACACTTTCTTTACTTTCCTTACTCTCTCTATCTGCCTTTATTTGCCTTAACTTGATTAACTTCTTTAATAGCTCTATTGCTCACTCACTCATTCATTCATTCGCTTATTACCTACAATTATTATTTAGAGTTATTTGGATTTAAGTACGGTTAATTTTCTTGATAGGATAGATGATTTTGTCCATTCAAATGCTTGACAGCGCGTGGCTTCTGTTATAATCACACCATTTGAATTTCATTTCAAATACCCTACTTCTTTGCTTATTTATTTATTTATCTGTTATTCTTTATTTTATTCTTTTACTATGTAATGGTGTGGTGTCTAATTGAACCACGCACCTTATATTTGATTTGTTTTATTTGTCATTATATTTATTATTTACTATCTTTATACATCAGTCGGTTATGAATTTTACCTTCTATTTGCATCTGCATGGACATAATCACTTACAATTTATAATCTATAATTTATAAAGTAGTGGGGATGGAGTCAATAATGTTTACGGTCATATTTAATTAGAATATAACTCACTTGTTGAATTTGTCTTATTTTCTTTTACATTATTTTGCATTATACTACATTATGTCAGCTATGTCTGTTAAGCGTTACACACTTTCATTTGCTGTAGTTCCTCAGTTTGTGAATATCTTCAGCTTTTCCTCTCGCATTCAGTATTCATTCATTCATTTATTATTCATTATTCATTTTGATGTTGCCTGATTATAGTTATACATTGATTTGATCTGACTTATTTTGATTTATTTTCTGACTCATATTTCCTTTCCGCCAGTTGCTTGTTGCCTTGCTGCCTTGACTTTATTCTGGTTTTATTTATTCTGTTAACTAATATTATTTGACTGGGTGTTGTCTGAATGGTTCCATGGGTTTTCCTGACTATATGCGTTTCATATTGATTTTGCTTTGGTTTAGGGTCTTATTTTATTTATTTATTCGGCCTCTCATTCCTTGGCGGTTGTTTTCCTTTATCTTCATTGCCTTTTGTATAATTCGTTCTTTGTGACGTTATCATGCAGTAACGCAGTGCGTCCTGCAATCTGCGCAATCTGCGGGACTTATTCGGGCTGATTTTATGATTTATTATTTTTATTATTTTTCTAATTATTTTATTGACTTATATCGTGTCAGGCTACTTTATGCGTTTTAACTATAATTATATTCTATCTTATTATTTTATCACAAACTTATATGATGTTTTATATAGGTAATGTATTTACAACCATAATATTGACTTATTTCTTTATATAATAATTAATTAATGCCTGATGTTGGCCCGTTTGAAGTTTATCTCTGATCCCATTGATTTAGCATAATTATCTTTTCGATTATAGTATTGTATACCAGACTTATCTTTGATGGTAAGTCTGATGGTAAGTACGGTTTCCCAGCATTGCGCGGCAGCACGATGGACGGTTCTGCAGTCGGTAACTGTGTAACTGGTAACTGGTAATTGGCGCGTGGTAGGTAACTACTGCGCGGCAGATAATTTGCCTGTGGATAGCCGTTACGGAGTGAGCGGCCGAGTATCACGGAGTGAGCGGCCAAGGTAATATCCTTGGTTCTGCGGTTGATTACCAACTAGGCATAGCTTGCGGCTTATGGCCATCTTTTGTAGGTACATTATCTTTGGTCATTTTGATTCATTTTGATTTGTTTAAACTGTTTTGTTTATGCATTTTCGCTTTTCGCTTATGAGCACTTATATATTCTCTACTATAATTACTTAATTACTTAATTTGATGGTTTGATGGATAATTGACGGTTGATAACCATTATGGAGTGAACTAGGGAATTTTAATTTTATGAACACTAGGTTCTATCTCTATATGTTTTATGTTTTATGCTTTATGGTCTCGTTCTCGCTCTTTTACTCGGCCCGGTTTTCAATCTTAGGTAACATAGTTTTCGGTGACGCGTGTTTACTCTTCTCTTCTCCGGGCATTGTGCAAACTTGTGCATTATTTACTCGTCTGTGATCTGTGATGTGAAGTGATAACTAAATTAATTATTTAATTCTTCTATTTAAGTATAAATCAAAATTTAATTGGTGCGAAGGTGATTGTGGTGAAATGCGCGCTCCACCGCGATGCATTGTGTTCCATTGCAGTGTATGTGTTTCAAAGTGGTGCTATTTACTCCGTTCTGTGTAAATTATAATATATTATATTATATTATTTATTTTATATTATGGTCATATTTATATTCATGTTTATTACATTCAATTACCTTCTATCTCCGTTCAATTCAATCTATGTATTGAATAAAGTATTGAATATGTTATATTACTATATTATTATATCAGATCTTGGATTATATTCAGTTATTTAAGTTATTTCAGTTACATTAGGTTATACTTAGTCAGTATTTTGTGCTACACTGTAAACTGTATTGTATTGTATTATATAACTCCCTATCTTCTATTCCATTATATTATTATAGTCGAGTGAATAAACGAATGAGGTGATTAGCGGTGGATATGGTATATTGAATAAATTAGGTTAAATTAATTAAACGACTTGACAAGTGCTTGTTTTATTTCACCGTACCTGCCGTATTTACATATTTACATTATTATGTGATGACATGTGTCTATATGCCTTAGTGTAGTTTAATTGGCCTTATTGCATGCTGAACATAATGGATTCAATTCACTAGAATCTATTAGAATTTGGTAGAGTTTGGTTTATATGGATTTGTTGTTTGAATGCATATATTATGTACGTTTCATTGTGCTGCGTTACCTTCATATATATTTTAAGGACAGTTTGATCCTGCGTTTCCTGTTGCATTGTGGTATGAGATGACTTAGGTGTCACTACTATGCTGTGTCTTGGTTATATTAATATATATTAATCCATATACAAATTATACATTATAAATTTAAATTTACATTTACTTAGTCCGGCTTTGACTATATTGCACTTTCCTACCCATTTTGATATGGTTCAGCTGTCAATAAGTAAGTGAGAGCAGCAATTTCTTTATACTTTGACAGGAATTGTTGTTCCTCAAGGCGCCCTAATGGAATACTTTGTTTTCCTTCCTTTTAATTGATTACCGGCCTACTTCATTGCTTACTTACTTGGTTGTTACTCAATGCAGCAGAGCTGAACGCAGTGTTGTGTGGTTAATTTGGTTGGGTGTTGATTATATGCTAATATTTACTATTATACTTCCCTAACTAACTTTCTTTTCTACTCTTTTCTATTCTCTCTGCTACAGCTGCTTGTTTTTTGTTTTACCGCTCTTTTGCCAATGGCAATTTACTTCTACATTATCTTACTCGTGCGATATGATTGGAGTCTGAGCTTGTTTCTTACACTTTCGTTCTTCACCTGGCTAGGCAGTGGCTACTCTATGTGCCTACTGTCTTCATGGGCATCCTGCATGCCTCCTTTCACCTGCTTGGGTTGTTTGAACGTTCAATGCTATGCTTTCTGGGAACGGTGTGTGTGTGGCTGGAGTATGTATGGGACAAGTCATCGAGGGTTGCAGCGTACCAAGATATGGCGCGGTCAGCCGGGTAAAGGACTTCCCGGTTCCTGATCGTGGCCGAAGAAAAAGCTTCCTGACCTCGCTTATGGCAGGCAGGTGAAGACACGGCCCGATCACCCGTTGAGCAGGAGCTCCGGTGCCGATCGTGGTTGAAGAAAAATGGCCTGTCCTCGTGGTAGGACAGGTGGGCGTGATGACTGCTAGGAAAAGCCACATCTTCATTATCAACCTACCATGGTGGACGAAGATTGGGGCGATCAACCGGGAGATACGAAGTCCCGGGTCCTGATCGTGACCGAAGAAAAAGTCCTGTCCTGGCAAGTGCCAGGCAGGCTGAACACACGGCCCGATCACCCGATGAGTGGGAAAGTCCTCCGGTGCCGATCGTGGTTGAAGAAAAATGGCCTGTCCTCGTGGAAGGACAGGTGGGCGTGACGACTGCTAGGATAAGCCACATCTTCATTATCAACCTACCATGGTGGACGAAGATTGGGGCGATCAACCGGGAGATACGAAGTCCCGGGTCCTGATCGTGACCGAAGAGAAAGTTCCTGGCCTTGCTAATGGCAGGCAGGTGAAGTAGGGGCGCGATCACCCGTTGAGTGGGAATCCTCCGGTTCCTGATCGTGGCCGAAGAGAAAGTTTCCTGGCCTCGCTAATGGCAGGCAGGTGAAGACACGGCCCGATCACCCGATGAGTGGGAAAGTCCTCCGGTGCCGATCGTGGTTGAAGAAAAATGGCCTGTCCTCGTGGAAGGACAGGTGGGCGTGATGACTGCAAGGAAAAGCCACATCTTCATTATCAACCTACCATGGTGGACGAAGATTGGGGCGATCAACCGGGAGATACGAAGTCCCGGGTCCTGATCGTGACCGAAGAGAAAGTTCCTGGCCTTGCTAATGGCAGGCAGGTGAAGTAGGGGCGCGATCACCCGTTGAGTGGGAATCCTCCGGTTCCTGATCGTGGCCGAAGAAAAATCCTGTGCTTTCTTGTACAGGTTGAAACATCCTACCGCTAGATCGGAGGTGTGACGGCGTGGATCCTCAACCCCCCGTGGTTGCCTAGCGCACGGCGGATTGAGGTGAGACGAAAGCGCAAATGTAAGCTAGGGAGCAGAAGCGCCGTTGCGGCTATCGTCGGTACATCTGGGATATCCCCAAAGGATGAAAGGGTACGGACGGCCTACGTTAGGGAAGAGGTTTTTAGTGGGTAGTATATCAGGCCGCGGACGCCCCTTCTGGGCGCCGCTGGGTCGCCCCTTCTGGGCTGTGACCCTTTTCCTTTGTGCTCGCCCTTCAGGGTTGGGCTGTCAGGTTGCCCCTTCTGGGTTGCCTCTTTGGGTTTGCCCCCACCAAATGGGCGCCAGGCCCCCCTTCAGGGGATATGAGTCCCACACTGCCCGGGCCCCCTCTAGCCGAATAGACGAACAGGGGATAACCTGCGCGTGCGTAAATGCAT
Organism: Osmia lignaria lignaria; assembly: GCF_051020975.1. Taxonomy (NCBI): domain Eukaryota; kingdom Metazoa; phylum Arthropoda; class Insecta; order Hymenoptera; family Megachilidae; genus Osmia; species Osmia lignaria. Next base: position 14,208,448 of record NW_027478167.1, read on the forward strand.
TTTCCTCTTCTGTCAACCAAAAAAAAAAAAAAAAAAAAAAGGGTTAGGGTTAGGGTTAGGGTTAGGGTTAGGTTAGGTTAGGGTTAGGTTAGGTTAGGTTAGGGTTAGGGTTAGGTTAGGGTTAGGTTAGGTTAGGGTTAGGGTTAGGGTTAGGGTTAGGTTAGGGTTAGGTTAGGGTTAGGTTAGGGTTAGGTTAGGGTTAGGTTAGGTTAGGTTAGGGTTAGGGTTAGGTTAGGGTTAGGTTAGGGTTAGGTTAGGGTTAGGTTAGGGTTAGGTTAGGTTAGGGTTAGGTTAGGTTAGGGTTAGGTTAGGTTAGGGTTAGGTTAGGTTAGGGTTAGGGTTAGGTTAGGGTTAGGTTAGGTTAGGTTAGGTTAGGGTTAGGGTTAGGGTAGGTTAGGGTTAGGTTAGGGTTAGGTTAGGGTTAGGGTTAGGGTTAGGGTTAGGGTTAGGTTAGGGTTAGGGTTAGGTTAGGTTAGGTTAGGGTTAGGTTAGGTTAGGGTTAGGGTTAGGGTTAGGGTTAGGGTTAGGGTTAGGTTAGGGTTAGGTTAGGGTTAGGTTAGGGTTAGGGTTAGGGTTAGGTTAGGGTTAGGGTTAGGGTTAGGGTTAGGGTTAGGGTTAGGGTTAGGTTAGGGTTAGGTTAGGTTAGGGTTAGGTTAGGGTTAGGGTTAGGGTTAGGGTTAGGGTTAGGGTTAGGTTAGGTTAGGTTAGGGTTAGGTTAGGTTAGGGTTAGGGTTAGGGTTAGGGTTAGGGTTAGGTTAGGTTAGGGTTAGGTTAGGGTTAGGGTTAGGTTAGGTTAGGGTTAGGGTTAGGGTTAGGGTTAGGGTTAGGTTAGGGTTAGGGTTAGGTTAGGGTTAGGTTAGGTTAGGGTTAGGGTTAGGTTAGGGTTAGGTTAGGGTTAGGGTTAGGTTAGGGTTAGGTTAGGGTTAGGGTTAGGTTAGGGTTAGGGTTAGGTTAGGGTTAGGTTAGGTTAGGGTTAGGTTAGGGTTAGGGTTAGGTTAGGTTAGGGTTAGGGTTAGGGTTAGGTTAGGGTTAGGGTTAGGGTTAGGGTTAGGGTTAGGGTTAGGTTAGGGTTAGGGTTAGGGTTAGGGTTAGGGTTAGGGTTAGGGTTAGGGTTAGGGTTAGGGTTAGGTTAGGGTTAGGGTTAGGGTTAGGGTTAGGGTTAGGGTTAGGGTTAGGGTTAGGGTTAGGGTTAGGGTTAGGGTTAGGGTTAGGGTTAGGGTTAGGGTTAGGGTTAGGGTTAGGGTTAGGGTTAGGGTTAGGGTTAGGGTTAGGGTTAGGGTTAGGGTTAGGGTTAGGGTTAGGGTTAGGGTTAGGGTTAGGGTTAGGGTTAGGGTTAGGGTTAGGGTTAGGGTTAGGGTTAGGGTTAGGGTTAGGGTTAGGGTTAGGGTTAGGTTAGGGTTAGGGTTAGGGTTAGGGTTAGGGTTAGGGTTAGGGTTAGGGTTAGGGTTAGGGTTAGGGTTAGGGTTAGGGTTAGGGTTAGGGTTAGGGTTAGGGTTAGGGTTAGGGTTAGGGTTAGGTTAGGGTTAGGGTTAGGTTAGGGTTAGGGTTAGGGTTAGGTTAGGGTTAGGGTTAGGGTTAGGGTTAGGGTTAGGGTTAGGGTTAGGGTTAGGGTTAGGGTTAGGGTTAGGGTTAGGGTTAGGGTTAGGGTTAGGGTTAGGGTTAGGGTTAGGGTTAGGGTTAGGGTTAGGGTTAGGGTTAGGGTTAGGTTAGGGTTAGGGTTAGGGTTAGGGTTAGGGTTAGGGTTAGGTTAGGGTTAGGGTTAGGGTTAGGGTTAGGGTTAGGGTTAGGGTTAGGGTTAGGTTAGGGTTAGGGTTTGGTTAGGTTAGGGGTTAGGGTTAGGGTTGGGTTAGGTTAGGGTTAGGTTAGGGTTGGGTTGGGTTAGGGTTAGGGGTTAGGGTGGTTAGGGGTTAGGTTAGGGTTAGGGTTAGGGTTAGGGTTAGGGTTAGGTTAGGTTGGGTTAGGGTTAGGGTTAGGGTTTAGGGTAGGTTAGGGTTAGGGTTAGGGTTAGGTTAGGGTTAGGGTTAGGGGTTAGGGTTAGGGTTAGGGTTAGGGTTAGGTTAGGGTTAGGGTTAGGTTAGGGTT